>NC_046633.1:14815095-15120322 GCF_900324485.2 Mastacembelus armatus | reverse complement strand
TCTATTAGGTCAACCCGTTTGTTGTTTAGATTATGACGTGGTGGAGCCAAACCCAGCTGACATTTGACGAGAGTAGGGGTACACCCTGAACAGATCACCGGTCTTTCACAGGTCTGACACATAGACACGGACACTAACATTCTCCCCTACAGGCAATTTAGAGTCACCGGTAACCCACGTAGGCACAGGGAGAACATGTGAACTCCTCACAACAAGGCCCCAGTTGGCCTCAGGTTCGAAGCCAGAATTAAACATAATGTATCATCCTTTGAAATTCTGCTTTAAAAACAAGTTGTACTAGAGCTTAGGAATTGCCACTTAATGAGCAGATTGTCATGAGCTTATGTAATAATGAGAAATTTGCTAAGAGGCAGTTGGAATGCAGACATTCTTTTTTTCCTGTTATGGTCTTTTCAAAATGTTTTCTGCTACAAAATGGATTTTACACATACAGATTATGTACTTTTTTGAAGTAAATACATTGTATGGTGTGTTTTATATGCAACGATTGTGACATGAAAATTTGAAGGAAAAATACACCAAAATTCTCAAATCTCTTGAGTGCCAGATACATACTGTAGGCTTAAAATATAAGCTTTAAAATTTTACAGCTTAGTCATTCGCATTACCATAGATCCAGGACTCTGAATCTCTGCCAACATTTCTGTTTTACACAGCAGATCAAATGCATTGTATGTTGTATAGTAATGACTGTTTCCTGCAGCTGGAGAAACAATTGCCCAATAAAGGCTTTGTGGAAGGAGCCACCAATGCAGCATATCAAGAAAGCTTTGTCACTGAATCCACAGAAAGTAGCACCAGAGAAATAGCCATGATAATTGCAACCAGTATTATGAACATCTGTTTTGCTGTAGTCACCAATTGCCCTGACCATAAACCAAAGGGTTGGTGGTTCGACCCTTGGCTTCCCTGGTCCGTAGGTTGAAGTGTCGTTGGGCAAGACACTGAACCCCGGTGTATGAATGTGTGATTAAATGGTAAATGGACAAATAGTGTAAAAGCGTTTTGAGTACACTTGATTGTAGAAAAGCGCTATACAAGTATAAGACCATTTACCATCTTCACTTTTTACCATTCTTCATTGGATTTTCAGCAACTGTTTCATAGCAGCAGTTTCAGTTCAGTTTCTTTTCATACGGAACAGAATCCAAGATTACCGAAATTTATCAATTTAAACCCCACGAGATGTCATCAGATCATGTGATGCATAGCTTTTGGTCGTGTTTTGGGTCGGTATGCTTTCTCACCACCAGGACCGCCCAGAGTTTGCCAGATAATGTGGAGTGAGACCACCTCTTCTTGAGGGTCTGGATGTGGTGGTTTGGTCCACACTTAAGTGTGATCACTGTGTTCACACCAGATGAAACAAACCGCACCAAGAGGGAAAATTCATTTCAATTCAGTTTATTTGGATAACACCAAATCACAATAAAATCATCATCATGTTCAGGTTGGTGGGGCCAGTAACTGCACAACAGCAATATGCAGCTCCAGGACCAGGGACACCTGCAGAAAGTACAGAGAGAGCGAGAGAGGACAGAGAAAGAGAGAGCACAAACCAGGGGAGAGAGAAAATGAACGTGTGTTTAAATGGACCTAAGCCTCTAGGTGTAAAACTGTCTGTCATGTCTTAACTGTTGTGATGTAGCTGTTCTTGTTTATTATGTTATAACAAAATAAATGTGGAAATTAAAGGAATAGATAGGGTCAGAACCACTCCTTTATAAGAAATACAGCAAAATAAAGCTGTACTATAGTTTTATACAACATACTGTACTGAGTATGATGTAGCTCATGTAGAGGTCAGTGACAGAGCAGATTAGATTTGAGCCACCCAGCAGCCCTCCCAGTACGTCACTGATAGAGATGGCGAGTTGGGATAGAAGGACTGATTGAACGATTAATGAGCTATAGAAAACAGCCGGCCCTGCAGGGACCAAAGGAGACACTCCTCCTTCTCTTCCTCCACCTCCCACCCTGGGAGCAGCATGGTCGCTTCCTCACACAAGATCCACTTCATTTCCCTCCTCAAAGTTTAATGTACATGCCCCGCCGACCCTCTTCTCTCAACACCCACACACTCGCTCTCTGACTCACAGATCCAATTAAAGTTTGGCCACCTTATTCTCTACTCATAATAATCCCTCAATTTCTTCCTCATCTCGTCTTCATCCCATCTGTACTTCTGTCAACCAGTCTGTGTTGTCTACCTATCATAAAATGAACTTACTATATCACTAGAGATGATTGACCCTGAGGTTTCTTTTATGCAGTTTCTGTTTCCTCAATGTTTCTTATAGCTTTTACACTGAGACAAAACTTTTCTCACACATTTTAGTTTCGATGGACTTGTGTACCAGAGTCATATTTAGGAAATTTTACCATATTTTCTACTAAAACATGTTGATTTTTGTGCAAACAGTTTTTACTCACACTAGGAGGTACAGCTATAGAGATGCACAGTGAGTTAGTTGGCTGACTGGTTCATCACTTTTGTCAACATTGAAAATTTTCAGCAACTGTTTCATGGATTGCTATGAAATTTCGTAAAGAAATTTATGTTCGTACCATGGAAACCTGTGTCTTTAGTGATTGTCTCACTTTTTAATCAGATTATACTAGTAGTTTGAGATTTTTGACTGAACAAAACCTTGACAGCTATTACTGTAGCACTTCCAAGATGAGAATTTTCACTTATCTAGTGAAATATCTCACTTCTGCTAGTGGGATCGACACAAAATGTGGTACACGTTCATGCATTCATTTGTGCCAGTGACTTTGATGTTCCTCCGTCCTTTAACTGGCAAGTTGACATTTTTGTTTCTGAGTAAAAGTTTTGAATGGGTTGTGCTGAAGTTAGACATTCATGTTTCCCTCAGGATGAATTGCTGTAATTTTAGTACAGTCCCTTAACTTTTAATCTAGAGTCATTTTCAGGTCAAAGATGCTAATTGTCCAATGTCTTGGTTTATTTACTCTGTATATGACAGTGTAAAATTTATGCATTATACTGTAACCTCCAAAATCCATACAATTGAAAGTAGCGCTAACAATCCCATGAAGACGTGTTGTGCAACAAATTTCTTTCACAAAATGATGACCGAATCTCTCCTTTATACTATAGAATGTAGTTAAGGAGTCAAGGGGAGTTATTTCAAATAGGGCCCCTACTGTGGTTAAGGAGCCACATGTGGATGTTTGTGGAGTAAAGGAAACTGTAGCAATACTACTAAGCTGGTCTGAGAATAATTCCACAATTCAGCCCTTGAAAGAAGAATCAGGCTGCAGCAATGCGTCTCTGTACAATGCATAGCAGCCTGAGCCAACTCCTCAGCAAGCCTATGCTCCCATCTTATCAGTATTAACACCAACTCTACACATGGTGATCTTTCCACTGGGATACTGAGGTCTTCCCCACCTTGTTTCTTTCATGTTTCTTTAGTCACAGAAAATATTTTTTACTAAAACCAAACATGAATGGTCCTCATTTCTTCTAGTGACTGGAGGTGTTTGGATTATTTTCCAATGTTTAAACAAGGCTGAAATGTATTATTTTTTATGCATAACAGTACTTTTCTTATGTGAATTCATTTCTTAATATGATGTGTTTGTCCTTTGGATAGTGTTGGTGTGAATATACCTCTAATAAACAAATTCTAGGTTTAATGCAGTTCAGCTCTGCTAACACAGATAATCTCCGAAGACCAGAGGGTTTTGCATAAGATCAGAATGGTAACACATCTGAAAACACAGTGCATTCATTAAGTATTCAGACGCCCTGCAATGTCTTATGTTTCACCCTGATACAGTCTCAGCTAGGATTGACAGCTGCCCTCCTTGCAAACCTTGAAGAATAAGTGGTTGCTGATGGATGGATGGATGGATGGATGGATGGATGGATGGATGGATGGATGGATGGATGGATGGATGGATGGATGGATGGATGGATGGATGGATGGTTGGTTGGTTGGTTGGTTGGTTGGTTGGTTGGTTGGTTGGTTGGTTGGTTGGTTTGTTTGTTTTTAGACACTGTGAACACTATCTAAACTTTAGGCTCCTCCATTTGTGAACCACTGTTAATTTCTGTGTTGAGCTTCGGACTGGAGAAAATCATGGCTTTGTATGTCCCATGAATGTTGAAACAAGATTTTATATCACTGCTTGATAACTTAAGCACTGTTTCCTATTAGATGTTACTTTTAGGTCATGTTATTTCGATAACTACTGAGTTACCGACACCTCTCACACATTGCATGCTGGGTTCAGTGCTAGCTTTGCACTTTGAGTTGTCTTTATTTTTCATGGGACCAAACAACCAGACTGTGAAAACTCACAGCAACAGATAGCAACAGTTACACCATGATTCATGTTGGTGCTGTATACAGGGGGAGTCGCAGAGCAATGTATGGTTTGCTGAAATCACACATGGCCTTACAGCCATGGCAAACAATGCAACCACCACAGATCAACTTTAATTATTTACTTTTTTTCCTATGTCTCATTGCTAGGCAGCAAACATACTCACTTACTAGTGTTGATTCATATTTTCAATATTAGAAAAGAATAACAAGCCAGAGGGAAACCATTTAGCTTTCAAGTTCATTTACTGTATAAGTATTTGCAGTCATACTTCTGAGCGGAGTGCGCAGTCAGACTGATCATTTGAGAGCACAAACATGGATTTTTCTATGGTTGTGCAGGCTGTGGATCAAAATGACTATAAATACATGTTTGACCAAATGCCTCTCATTCTTGCTCATTTCTTTATCCTCTTTTCTATCTTCCACACCTGAGGGATCTTACATCTCTTCGTACAGGGGTTGAGTGGAATCATGCTTTCCCTGATGCAGCCTCCTGCTATATCTGTACTCTGTTTATATTAGCCCCGTCTGTCTGTTTCTGCCAGAACCCATTTTTAGTTACTCATATCTCTTTATGTCTGGGGATTCACTGTTCCCTTATGCTGTAAACAAAGACAAAACATAAACAAAATGTAAGATTTGTATTTCAGCTGAAATCTGAAAGTAAATTGCAGGACGATCTTGAATTGTGTTGTACTGGGGGAAAACAGTGATGCACCTGCGTTCATAACAAACACTAGTAAAGGTTTTTGCACTTAACGGCTTAGAGTCAATAAGCTGCTGATCATTAGACTTTTACAAGTTGTCCTGGTTGGATCTTTCCTCCTTTTTGTGTCAGAGCCTGGGTTGTTTTTTTAAAAAAGACAGTAAGTCTCACTGCTGCCATGTGGGATCTCATTATTCTCCAGCAGCAGGAAGAACCTTTGAATTATTTTTCCATTGCTTACTTTAAAGTCAGTGTGGATCAACTTTTGGAAACAAATTCCCAATCCATGTGCAGTTTCTGTCATTTTGGAATTCCAGTTCACATCCAGAAAAGAGTTACAGCAGCAAACATTGGTGGACAAAGCGGAATAACTAATACTGGAAAACAAATTTTAGGTGACGGGTTGAATTTGGGGGCTTAAATTGACAAAAAAAAACTGAGACCACCTTGTGATTAATCTCCAATGTCTTTCTCCTTGTGATGTTACCTACATTTGATGTGTGACAGATGTTTGCAAACGCACACACACCTCTGCTTTCCTCCAACTGTGTGATGGCTCAGTGAGCTCCAGTGCAGAGCCGTTCATCTGCCAAGGCTCTGAATGCAAACCTGCTGTGACTTACAGCTGGCCCGACCCGTCGGAGCTAACCACACACAGTAAACAATAACCCCCACGCCAGACGGTTCAGAAATATGATTGTGTTTCCTGCTGTCCGCCTTCTCCCCTTTAACTGTAACTCAGCCAAAATACACTTATCAAGGTGCTCAGTGGTAGTAATCTTTGAAACTCTCGTTTTTCATTTGAGTGTTTTATCTGTTGATTGTCTCTCTCATAGGTTATAAAATTCGTACTCCAGAGACTGAACGGTTTTATTGCTTTGTCTAGTCTGTGAGCACTTCTTGTTTTCCTTCCAACCCTTTTCAGCAGCTTTTCCTTTTCTGATTTTTTTTTTCTAGGTTCTGTATGCAGAAGAGTGCCAAGTTGGTGCCAGGAGTGACATTAGACCTCATTGAGAAGTAAGTGGCACTTCACAGCCATCCTAAAAATAAATAAAAAAAATAAATAAATAATCCCTCTGTTGCTTCTTGTTGCCTGTTACTGGCTCTATCTCAGGAGGGCACAGTCTACAGAGATTGCTAACCTGTTTTCTTCATGTCTGTGTATCACCGCCTGCCTTCCTGTCTGTCTCTCTGGTTCTCTCCCCCTTATTGTCAGCTCTGTTGCCCTGTTGTTTTCCATCCTGCAGGTATAATTCTCTGCCTTTGTTTCCCCCCTCACAGCCAAAGCCACAGTAGTTTGGCAGATTTAAAGCAGCACATTTTTTTCAATAAACCTCGGGGGTGCCAAGCGACTGAGTGCAGAATATCTCTTGCTCTTAGGCACACACTCACTGATTGATATTAGTGCTCAATATGATGTCATATCTAAAGTTTTAGTAGTTTCACAGAACCATCATGGGGGCTTTTTTCCCTCTTAGGTGCAGGGAAAAGCAAAACTGACATCCATAAACTAAGTTGGTTGAGGAGACTTGGATTTAGAACTAGTAAGTAATTTAAAAGCAGACTATTACATCTCAGCAGAAAAAAATACATCTTGTTGGAAAGCACTTTGATGTCTTGAAGCTGTGGACTCTCAGCTCCCAATCTCATAATGACGTTTGTTACTTCTGGCAGTATGTTTGCCAGAAATTAATAATAATTTTACTTCACATGCTTCAGCTATGATTTCAGCCTGTCTCTGACCGTCAGTGAGTGCACATTCACACATATAAACACATGCATACACACAGCACCTGCACATCTGTGCCTTCCAAAACACTTTAATTAGTTTTTGGCGGGGGTTTTGTGTTGAGACACATCAAGCTTAATCAATTGTCCTGTGCATCATGAAGAGTGGTTTTTCACTCTGTGTGTGTGTCTGTGTGTGTCTGTGTGTGTCTGTGTGTGTCTGTGTGTGTCTGTGTCTGTGGCAGTGGTTCAGACTCAAGCTAGCAGGAGCTGTCCCACAATGACGCACTTTTTCTTTCCGCTCCAAACTTAATAATTTCATAAGCTCTCCTTTGGAGAGAATATTGCTAATCCCTCAGCTCATTCAAAAGGAAGTGGCTTTGATAGAACTGTAAATTTTCAAATTGAGCCCTTTTTTTAACTGCAACTCATATTAGAGACAAGCCTGAGCACCAGACTGTATGATACTAATAATAATGAAAATAATGATAATAATAAATGTTATTTACAGAAAACGGTGCCATATGTCTTTTAAGTGTGTTATAAGCTTGACAACATTTAGTATCAACTGTGGAATGTTTCATCTACTGACACAGGAAGAACTAGTCCAGTCTAAAGGAGAGACAAGCATGGATGACCTTTTCTGGATCAACAGACGAAAGGAATGACCAGTTCTTGTTTAAGTGTCTCAGTTGGACAATGCAGGGTTGAACATCTTTAGTCACTGATTTGTCACCAGACTGTCAACTCTAAATCAAAAAGAACAACTAGATTTCAGGCTTATTTTTTGACATTATTGGGGGGAAAAAACTCCCAGAATAGACAAGATATTATGAATATTATAGTGCTGGGGGCAGTAATTATAATTATTTTTCATTTGGCTTCATTAAACTGCAGGAAATTATTTGACATCCATTTCTTAATTTCCACAAGGCAAGACATAACAGCTGAGACATCAGTGCTTTCAGGCTTTAATGGGACATACAGCAGCGTATTCTCCCCATAGCAATGAAAATTGATATTATTTTTTTGCAAGATATGTCCCTTGGGCAGCATGTACAGTATATAGTAAATAAGATGATCCAGAACGGACCCCTGGGGGACTCCATAAAAAAGAGATGCACATGACAAGGAGGCATCTTTGAGCAAGGACCTGTCAGGCAGATATGAGATGAGTCACAGTGCTGATACCAGTTTTTCAGGTCTCTGTATTTTGGTGGAGTAAATGTGGGGAAAATGTGTGTTATGGCCACCTGAGTCATCACGGCACAGGTAATCCACCCTTCATGTTTTTTACCCAAAGTTTTTTGTTCACACAGTGACTCTGTGTTCAGTGGGTAGCTGAGTCTGTTTTTGTCTCCAGCTGTTTGGTTGTCCATCACATTTTAATTCTACTGGTCTGCAAATTTGGGGAAATTATCGACCTCTGAGATAAAATGTGCTAAATTTTACATATTTTGATTAGATGAATTAGAAAACAGGTGTTAAAGGTGCTGGTTGGATAAACCTTTTAAGATATTAAGATTAATTATTGGTGTGGCACCATTTTCATTGCTATATCACATTTTGCAGAAAAGTTATGCAGCATAATCGCACATCCCCTTCCTAATTTTGAATTATTTAGATGCATTTTGACCTGAAGCTGTATCTTGGAAACTGGAGCCAATTAACACTCAGGACTTAATTTTCCTTTATTAGTGACCCAGTTCTGGTAAAATTTAGCTACTTTCATTTCCCAGGCTTTTTTTTTCAAAGTACACAAATGTATATTTATATTTGTTGTGAACATCCTGGACATTGGTGATACTAAAATCATTGTATACAGCTGTAAATGCATGTTAGCTTATTTACACATCCAGTACCTTTTCTTTAATGTTGTCTTTCTGATCACTTAGTACCATGAAGTCCATTACTTGCTTGACTTTTAGTACTGTTTTCGGCTTAACAAATCCTGGAAAAAAGTATGTGTGGCCAGAAAATATAAAACAATGTGATAAAAGTGGCTAAAAGGCTCCATTGGGCTCAAAGGAGACCTTGAGATTCAGGTGATCATTTTTTGTGGCTTTGTCAGTTATGTGCAGCATATTTCACATCATACACAGCTTCAGTATAACTGCTTCAGTAATCCTCGTCTTTTACACTTGAAGTCACTGTACTCACCTAGTCACAAAAATTGCTGTTCCTGGGATATTTCACCCGAGCACCCGTTAACTTTGGGACTTGACATTAGTTAGTTTCCCGGCATAGCTTCAAAGACCAGAAAGGTGAGATGGCAATCGTTTAGTTCCATTTTTGTTTTAGTTAGTTTTTTGTTTAGTTAGTTTAGTTTTTGTTCTGAGATTATCCATTATATAACTCTGAAAGACATCAGCAGAGCCAGCATTCAGCCCTTTCTACATGCTGGACATCAAATGAACTAAAACAGCAATTTGAGCATCAGTGATCCCCACTGATTTAAAAAAAAAAAAAAAAAAATCCCTTCTTCAGCCATGTTCTTCACATCAATACATTTTGTGCCATTATAATAACTGTTGGCCTAATACCTAAATTGTGCACATTGTTCATATTAAAGAAAAACTTTTTTTTTTTTTACCACATGGAGATCCACCCTTAATATTTTCAAACTTGTCCATCAATTCGAGATCATGCATCTCATGAATTTGTTATTTTGCTACTGTTTTTCTGTATTCTTTAGAACTGACAAAAGTTCAAATCCAATTTCAAAAGAGCATACATTGCAAACTAATGTAGAAAAGGTCAGAATTTTGCTGCTACATAATTCTTTCTCTTAACCTTACCGGCTTGCTAGTAGTTTAACCATCGTGCTGTGTAGATGGTACGATACGCAGAGCACAGGATACTACAAACACAGCCATGTATGACTAGCTTGGATTTCAGCAGATCGTTTTCTTTAAAGAGTAAGTGAATAACTTGTTTTTCTTGTTAGTCATGGCTATATAGGATAAGAGGCTGTTACAGAAGTCAGACCGACAATATAGTGGCAGACTGACTCCAGAACTATAGTTTATACAGTGGTTAAAAAGTAGTATTTACACAAGGAAGCAGTTTACCTTAAAACACAAATATTAGCAGTCAGCTAGCCTGCAGCTTTTGGTTCTTGTTATTGTCTCAGGGTTTGATGTGATAACCTGACTATGACTAAAGCTACTGTAGCACAACTCATCACCTGGCTTAGTGGTATCCTAGCAACCAATCACACCAGGCTGCTTTCCGCAAGTCTTCAACAGAAAGATGCAGGGGAGCATGTCATTGTTCAGGCCTTAAAATGTGCTTGGTGTGATTGGTCACAAATAGTAACCAAAGCAGCTTTCTTCCTTTGTCATCATCATTTTGCCATGTCCTGATTACACATGCAAGCATGAGCACACAGCTAATAGGGCTTAAACACACTGGCCACTCATTTGGCACATATTCACACCTTTAAAGGTCACACACAGTTGGAAACCACATGTCGAACACTCATCATCCATGAAATATTACAAGCATTTGTTGTAAAATGGATTCAACATAATAGGCTTTGAGTAGTTGTGTGCTGTTCATTTGTTTATTAGTTAGATCATTCCTCTTTCTATGCTCCATCTGTGCACCCTTCTGTCTCCGCTTCCCACATACATCCAACACACATTCTGGCCGTATCTAACCACAAAAGCCTTTCAGATAGAGTCACGATGCGCGATGCATGTGGATTTTACCTGCCTATGATCTGCTCAGTCTCTCTCAAGCTTCAGTATCTCTCACACACTCTCTCTTTGACACACACTCATCCCTTATCTTTTATCTCACATGGGGCTGACACAATTGTCATGGGTTAATCCCTATTCTTAGCATCCCTCTGAGTCTTTTCACAGTGAGCCTCCCCCCCAGTAGGCCGGGCCGACCTTCCTCCCTGCAGTCTGACACCTGACTGTGCTCAACTCACCAGGGCCTCACTGAGTTAGACTCCATTATTGAAAGAATCCATCCTTGGATAGACCCTCAGCATTTATAATACTGAGGAGATACTCTATTGATCCTATAAAAATAAACTTTATGTCCTAGCTCAACAGAGACATCAGGGAGAAGAGTCAGCTCCACTGCAGCAACCCTCGAAGAGATTTGGCTCTTTGCTTTAGATAGGAGCAACAGCTTATATCATTGATAGAGGACATTTTGACTCTGTGCATATCTAGCATTTTGTATCAAGCCAAACTCACACTGGTTCTTAATCTAGCTGAGGTCAAGGTGTGAGCCAGGCATCATGAAATACCTTTGTATTTGTGCCTTGTTACTATCAATGTGGCACACATAATTAAATAACCACTAAATTCAAAACTGAAACTCAGTAGTAACAATGGAGAGGAGCAGGCTACTATTTAATTGCACCCATGCTTGCTCATGTCCTGCACATTATGAAACAATTCAGCTGCATTGTTTTACTGTAGTTTCTCTGATGCCATCACATGGATTCGTTAAAGGATAGGTTTGTATTAACATTAAAAATGTGACACTCACATGAAGCTTTAGCTCTCACGTGAGATAATTCAAGTCAGTTGTTGCTTTCTATTTAATACAAAATCCCCTCTCTTCTTTTAAGTTTCTTGCCAGGGTGTGCTTTCTCCAACATTAAACTGTCTGTGGCCACATCATCTCCTTGGTGGCAGATCTTAAGCTGCTCTGGATAGAGTTATGAAACTATGATTAAGACACCCCTGTTTACAACATAAATGAAGTGAGAACAGACAGCGAATGCGTAATATAATCTGCAAACATTTTGAGCAAAACCAACCTAAACACCTCAGAAGGGATTTGTAAGTCCATCCAAGAACCTGTACACTGTCTTTTCCATCTTCAAATCTATTACACTGGATAGAGAGCAAGGATATGAACTGCTGAGTGTTCATCCTTACCGCTGACTTGCCAAACACCTTTGGCAAGCACACAGAGTGTTCACGAGCTGGCCCAGCACTCACAGATATAGTAGGCTTGTACCTGCCAGGAGCTTCACTGGTGCTATTATTTATCATTTAAAGGTTGAAATGGGTTAGGGTTATGTGAGGAAAAGTCTTCAGACTCACAGTGTGGAGTAATAGAGACTTAGCATGCTAGTTTCCTGACTTATTCTACTGATTATCTGCGAAAGGATCTTTTAGTTGAGTATGGAGTCTAGACACAGTTCATTTTGTTTTCCGTATTTATTTTATTGCAATGTTATTTATTACTGTAAACTTAGTTACTTTGCTCAAACTCAAAGGACAAAGGATCCCGTGGGTGGGACACTGTGTATAAATGGATTATGAGCCAGTTTATTATCTCATTGTCTTGAGAAATGTGTTTGTTTTTTTGGTGATAATGAAGTAACTTATACACTTTGTTTTCCACATTTACAAGATCATTTTTTAAAGCCACAGACAGTATTGGCTTCTGTACAGATTTTTTTTTTGTGTGTCACTAAGCATTTTAATCTTTAAGTGAACATTATACTTTTTATGAGATTGTTAATGTATAACAATGATATGCTATTTTTTCAGTTGACCCTTTTAGCAACTCTGATACGATGAATGACAGATTAGTTCTTATAGGTTTGTTGCATGTCACATTTCAAAATGTGATTAATGAAATTAATACAAGCAAGCATGTCATGTTTGCAAAATGCTGTTTGAAACACATCTCTCATCTGTAAGTCATCAGTTTGTTTCTTACACACTATCACTGTCATCTTCACAGTATGTAACATTGTTAGCTTTAATGCTTCAAGTTATGAAAGTGCTTTCTGTCATCTATATTCCTTTTCCATAAATTTTTTTTTCATTCATTTAAAGCACATCCCTTCTGTTTGCTTTACTCAGTCGCTCACATTAACTGTAGTATTTACTAGTGTTGGCCATCATTGCCCCTTCTTTCTTCACTGCTTTACAGTGTTCATTAAAAGGCAGATGGCTAGGTGTCTTAAAGGTAATTTTGTCAGTGATTACTGTCACATCGTCTCGAGCTCTGTCTGGAACATACCTCTCTGCTCTCATATCCGTGGTACAGTATGCCCACTCTCCAGTCACAGAACAACTAGAAACTGTGCCAACCTATCAACGGAGGAATTTCTGCGAAAACTGAAAACGAAAACGTTTACACATCTCAGGTCCCACTAGTACACGTTATTGATACACATCTGTTTTGGTACTCTGCAGTAGCCCACTCAGAAAAAATGTTTCACTACAATCACAGACGAACCGAACACTGGCTCTAGATAGGGAATCGCATTTTGCTTTAAAGGTGACGTCCTGTTGTTAACGTTAATCTCACAACTAGATGCCGATAAAGCTTTCACCTTTAATATGATAAAATACAGTAGTGTTCTATGAGAACAGCAAACCTATAAAAATATGTGGAAGACTACATAGAAAGAAAAACACATTACAAAACATTAGATCACATTAGTTCCTTTAGACGTTGTTGAATCTGGAGATTCAGTGTAAAATGAGTGAAAAAACATAAAAAAATAAATAGAAAGACAAGACACAGGAAAGACTAAAGTGGTTGTTGTGACAGATGTGTTGGTCAGTCCAGTAATGTTTAAGTTCCAGTTTTATTATCTGACATGGTAGATTTGTGATGGTATGTGTGCCGCTGTTACAGGAAGCCTTTAGCTTCTACTGTGGTAACTTGTATTACTCATGTACTCAGTTGGCTTCTGGTATTGCTGGGAGCCAAAAACACATGCTTTTTGTAGTTAATAGTTAACTCTACTAGTACAATATTTATTTTTTTAATCAATACATCTTTAAATCAATTATTACATTTAACATGTGAACAGTTGCATTTTTCAGGGGAACACTTAAATACAATTCAAAATAGATATTTTGGGGAGTTTTTTAGACAGAAGATATAGGCAGGGGGAGATGTATGAAGAAAAAAGGTATGAAAAAATGGTTATTGTCTAAGGTGCTGTATCAGTCGAAAATAGTTCCATTATGTCATCTGAAACATCTCTGTCTGTAAATGTGGTATATCATCTAAGCTCTGTGTTGCATTCTGTCTCTGATTGTGCCTGATGTTGCTCTGCGTCGTGGTCCGTGGCCTACAGGAGCTCTTTTGCACAAGAGTATAAGCCTGCATGAATATTCAGATGGGCACTCATTGTTAGTCTCTCTGAGTGCATGAAAATTTCTTCAGATGTGTAGTGATAATACTACTGAGCAGTTGCCACTTTGTGCTCTGAGTCAACTATGTGAGATACAGTGAGTATGGCTGACACAGTGCCATCTGTGTTATTTTGTGTGTGGTGCAGGATCCCTGGCAGGCTCAATGACAGACGCACTCCCCTCGGAGAGCTCAACTGGATCTTCACAGCCATCACTGACACGATCGCCTGGAATGTGCTGCCTAGAGGTAATGCTTTACACACAGATACACTCTTTAGGGTTCTGCAGTAAAACTTGTATAGTCACATATCAGCAATTTTGTCTTCGCAGTTTTTCTGGTCTCAGTTTAATGCAACTTGGTTTTCATTTCCATTCCATTGGTTATTGTAATATTGTGCAGTAATGGTTGTGGTCTGAGAACACAAGAAGAAAACACAAATTATCTGCCAGTTGACCATTTGCTAAACCCCTCTTCAAACAGCAGTTGTTGAGTCATAGTTTAGAAATTGTAACTAGCCGCAGAGGGCTATCAGGCTTCAGATTTCTCCACAGTGGTTTCTGTGGAGTTTACAAGATGTGTGTTTTTTGCCTTTCCAAAACCAAAAACACATTAAAAACCATTAAGACGGATTATCAGAGTACTAGCAGCTTTACCCTGCACTTTTGGATTGGAAGTTTACACTCAGCAACCCCTAGGCAACATTACCCGAGGATATTATTTTGGCCAAGCACATCAGTTAGTCCTCATCCTAAAACACTTTTCTCTTGGATCATCAAGTGATGAAAACTTTTAATCAGGAACATGTGATGTTAGCCTCATGATATCACATATGCACACATTAAATACATGTACACTATAAAACAAGTGTCTCGTTTATAAAGAGGCAGCTTAAAACATAAAAAAGATGAGGACTTTGTGATGCTAATGGTAGATGAAGACAGACTTCTAAAGATGTCTGTGGCACAGCTGTGAAACTGTAAGAAAAGGCTTCACTTGAACATGAAACAGTCAATGATGAAAAATGAAAAACTGGTAACCTGTATTTCAGCTCATATGGAGTACTACTTAGTACACCTAATAAAAGCACTACAGTAGTGATGCATCAGCAATACTAAAAGTTTGAGAACATCCCCAGTGGTAGAAAATGGCAAAGGTGTTGATGCAATAAATGCAGGTTGGTGCTTCAAATTTAGATTAATTATATGCATAACATCTAGCAGAGTAACTGTTACCCACAATTTGGTGGCCATAAAAATAAATATACACATTCAAGTTCTGTATGGCCACGACACATGCATAGATTGCCGCTACCATTACTCACAGCCTCAGTCTGCCCTGATGACAGTACACACACACACACATTCTTTGATATGCATTTACTTCATGCATGGACCACTCAGTGCTCACCTGTCTCTTGTATGCAAAAAACCCACAGACACACATGCATGTATATGCTAACTGTATCCCTGCTTGAATATAAATGTGACAATGCTGATGGCAGCCAAAGCTTTTTAAACCCCCTGGGGCTCTGCTGTTAATGAAATAGAGAAAATCCCTGTAATGAAGGCACTGCACACATAATCCAACTCACACACATACACTTTAACATTTACACAGCCCAATACTATTGGTAGACACTGCAGTTGTCAGGTGCTTTCTCTTGAAATATCACTCACAGACACACATACACAGACACACACTGTGGTCTTACTATTGTTGAGAGGGCACCCACTGCCATGATGCATTCTTTAGCCCTTTACCCTAACCTTAACCAGCACAACTAACTGCCTAACCCCAATTCTTACATTAACCTAAACCTCATTTTAGCCATAAACTTTAACCAGCTCTCTGAAGTTGTGAGGATAGGCAAAAAATGTCCTCACCTTGCTAAAATATCCTCACAAGAGTGAAACTGAACTAAAATTTGTTTGAACAATCATAGAAATACATCTGCTAACACACGCACACACGCGCACACACACACACACACACACACACACACACTGGCCCTTTCATACAAAGAAGGGAATCACAATCATCAGCCACAGAGATTGGGGCTTGGCCCTGTTAAAGGGAATTAGTGAATGCATTAATGAGCTGATGAAAATGTGACTGCGGCACATTGCTTTAACCCCCATATGTGTTTTTGTATTTATTCTGTAGCATACACTGAAATTGGCCAATGGCTGCTTTGCTCTAATTAAACTTCTTTTACCCAGTTGAATTTTCAGTCACTCATTCAGCAGCCCATTTTTCTCAGTTGTAATCCTGTCTTTGTGTTCATTTTATTAATTCAGTGCCCCTCTTCTTCCCAAGACCTAATGGATAATTTGTTCTCTCTCATTGTATCTAGATTTGTTCCAGAAGTTGTTTCGTCAGGACCTGCTGGTGGCCAGCTTGTTCCGCAATTTCCTATTAGCTGAGAGGATAATGAGGTCATACAACTGTACACCAGTCAGCAGTCCCCGTCTGCCCCCTACATACATGCATGCCATGTGGTAAGACGCACACAAACACAGCAAAGAGGCCTCTCTTTTCTTGCACAGAGATATGCAGAGATTTACAGAAAGTAAGAGGAAGCAGAACGGTCACCCACAAAGCTTCCTGTTAGTTAATACATATTGCAGATATAAGAATGAACAGACTGTCCAGCAGATACTTTGTTGGATTAGACAGGGGACAGGTAGTGTTCTATTTTTCATGGTACAAATATTTCACTTTTTAAAATGGGCACTTTGAAAATGTCAGAGATATTATAAAGTGCTATAAACCTGGTCAGTCACACACAGATGCCAAGTCTTTTGTTGATGTTTCAGTGCGGGTTACGTGTACCTTCGAACAGTTAAAAAAACAAAAAAAAACAACAAAAAAAAGCAAGTAGCAATGTTTTTTGTATTTTTGTGACAATATTATTTATACATTTTTCTATTATGATAGGTCATTTGAGGGGCATAAAGGTACACTGTTTACTAGGAAATATGCTTTTTTTGTTTCAATAGCCTCAGTAAGAAGATGCCAGTTTCAGCATTTAGAGCAGATTTAGATCTAAGACGTATTTAGCTCAGTGTAGCGAGTGGAAGTTTGCACTGACAGCCGGCTTGATTAAAAAAGCCATTAAAAATGCCCTTTAACATTTCTGAATGCTGTTGCATTGTATCTTCAGTTGCACAAGTTTCTTATTGATTTGGCATCTGCAGAAATAAAAAATAAGGCACTGGGGTTTCACAACCTGTTGGAGCGAATTAGTGACAAACAGCAGCTCAGCTATGGTCAGTGACTGCACAAAGCATCTCAGTAGTCCTGTCCTGACTCATTTTCCTGACTCTCAACAAAACCACCATAACAAAAGAGGCTGAAAATCAGGTGAGAATTGAACAGAGGTAGGGGTTACAAATAGATGGCTGGTATAAGAAACAGCCAGTCAGTCTAACACCAAACTTGGAAAGCCCAGTTTGTTTCTATCCAGGCAATGGACATTACACTGGTGTCACCTCTCCATGTGCAGCACTAACTAAAAGTAAACTGCCATTCAACACAAGACTTTTCAAGCTCTGCAACTGCTTTGTTTAAACTCAAATACACAATAATGTGACCAGAAGCTTTGCTGTTAATTGTTTCCATTCACATATCCATAAGTAAAAAATGTTCTGTGCAGTCAGCCCATGCAAATGCAAATTATAGAGATTTTCCCCGCATTTATTGTTAAAACAAGAAAAAGAATCTAAATGCTTTAAATACTCTTCTCTGAATAACCGTTTGGTGAGGAAGTGTGAGCCAAAACATGTAGGTGTTTTTATTTGCTTCAGTCCTCTAGCGTATACACACACACCTCGTTTGTGCTAAATATAATAGCAAAGATTTTGTTTGTAAGTTGACTTGTGTAAGTGTTGCTCTCTGCGTCGTGACAGACCAAGCAGATATACAGTAGCAGTGTGTTCAGTGATGGCAGCCTTAGTCAACCTGAATGCGCACGTGCAGACACACACACACACACACAGTGTGAGATAACTCCTGTTCTCTGAGGGATATTGATGGACTTTGTGGGACATGTTTGATACCTCTGGCTCTGGTAGACATGGCAGATGTGGGTTAAAAGCAGTGGCACTACAAAAAATAATACAACACTACTTCATAAATTAGAGCAGTCTTTGAAAGTGGTATCCATTTTTACTAACACAGCTTGAGGCCAGCACTGCAAGTTGTTGCAGTGTTTTACATTTCCCACCATCATAATAATTTGCCCTCTGTGTATTCTCACAGCGGTGCAGAAAAGTCTCCCTGTTGTCCGTTGACTTTACATGCTCCTGCACATGTAGTATCATCTATCTCTCTTTGGTTACACAAAGACCTCTCCCACCATCTATTGTTTCTCTTCTTGGTTTTCTATAAATGCCTCCGTCCATCTCTCCCACTTTTTATCTGCTTGGTGTTGAGGGAAAAAAACAACAAAAATGTCTCTCTCTCTCTCTCTCTCTCTCTCTTCGCCTTGAGGAGCGACTTCTTGTGTAACACCCTGGCATCACTTATTGTAAAGAATACCATCTTCTTCCTCCTTGAGCAAGCAATAGGCTCTGTTTCTGGCTCGCACAGCCCCATTATTTTAGATTGTGGGTATATTGCACTCTTTACCGCCAAAGAAATTGGGAGTTGCACTTTATTTCACAGCAGCACATGCAGTATTAAGCAGGACAGAATAACGACAGAGAGGTGCTTTAGGAGTGCAAGAAACGAGACTGAGAGGACGATAAAATATGGAAGTGCCAGAGATAAAAGGCAAGAGAAAAATAAAAGTGTGGATCAGCATAGATGGGGTGGAAGGAGGATGGAGAGGGGGAATTAAATAATTTGGGGGCTTGTTGATTGATGTTGGTGCCCAAACACAAACAGCAATTGTTATTCAAATGCAGAATAAGGGAGAACAGATAAACCCAAGGCTGATTATTCCCTTGTGGGCAGTTTCAGTGTGGGAGTGCATGTGGGTGTGTGTTGCTGCACCACACTCTGCAGGCAACAGGGAAAAGAGCTTAGTCAGCCGCCAACTGGTCCCCTAAACACCACAGTTGTCAACCATCGTCTTCATCTCATGTACCGTGCACACAAACACACGTGTACTCTCACAGGCAGGTTTTGGTGATCAGTTACTCATTCCTGTTGGCAGACATCATCCGAGTTAATGCTCGGCCTCCTTCCCGTGACTATGTCTTCACTGATTAGACTGCACCATCCGCTTGCTTTCTCTACACTGGATTACATAAACACCAATAGAGATAGGATCCAACCTATAGGCTTTTTCTTGGTAGTGTTTCTAAGACAGATTCCAATCCCAGTAACTCAAGTTATGAAATCTGTAGAAATACCTGTCTGTTTCCTCCTGCTTGAAGATTGTAAGTGTTCTGTTCTGTGGCCCGTATTTCACTGCACCTTGGGATCAAAACATTTATTTCCCTCTCACTTTTATTAATTATAGGAAAATGTAGTCTTCTCATAAGATTTTATTGTTTAAGTGCCGTCTTATATTTGTCAATACTTTTAGATATACTTTTGAGAGAAAAAAGTAATATACAATGACAACATTTTCCACACCCAGCTCTGGTAAATACAAATAAAACATAATATCATATAGTTGCAATCAAAAGTAGCAAAATAATACAGGAGCGTAGAAAAATAGGAAGAAACTCATATAATGAAATTCATAGCTTATAACACCAATGGTACTGACTTCATGCAGGCATTTTCAAAGGTGTCGTAGGCCTACACAAACGTTAATAGCGCATTCATTAGCATCATTACTTTATCAAGTAGAAAGCTGTAGTTATATGATAGTATCAATCAAGTAATCTGTACAGCCGTGGGTACATGGCAAACAGGAGCTACTTTTAGCTAATTGGCATACTTTAGATGGTGCCAATTTGACAAAATGTGAACATATACAGTCAAAAAAAATTGTTTTCAAGATGGATGAAGAAACACAGTCTCCGTTTTGTAAATTAGCCAGTAAAATCCAGGATTTTGTGCAATCTCATCTCCAAATTCTATCTAGTGTAAAAGCTTCAAAAGCCACTAGATCCCTGTTCAATAGACCTGGAAAAGGTCACTTGTTCCAATCTGTCAGTGACTTTGCCTCAGGTGACCACTGCCACTCAATCTCAGGCAGATTGCTATGTTTGGGATTTTGAAACTATGGAATCTTACCTTAAATCTGTTGGTTAGTGTGCACAATCAATCTGAATCTGAAGTTATAATTTCTTTAAAATTTGGCAGCAAAAAGCCTTGTCAGATGAGAAGCACCTGCTCTTAATAAATGCAGTAATGTAGGTTTTGCACAGCTGACACTTTTGCTGGAAGGATACATGTTTTTCCTGCTGCAGTGGCAGCTGAATTTTTTTAATTCTCACATTTAGACTGAGCTTGAACCACCTGACGTAAATGCAGAATTATATTACCTTTTTGTTGAATTATAAAACAATTTAAAAGTAGTTGAAGGAGCAGAGAGACAACCTGCCAAAATGTACCTGCCAGTTTTCTTATTGGACAGCAGTTCTTTTGTACTGCATGTTTGTGTGTTTGCATGGTGCATGTCAAAAGTGGATCCTAAACACTGTACTGTTGACCAGGGGTGCAATTCTTTAATAGCAGCTATTGGAACCAGCTAAGTCTCACAGAGAAAACCCTATTGTTGCTCATTCAGCAGCACATTACATCGCAGTGCAGCGACTGGGAACATGACTCAACCCAAACTCACACTAACTCAGAGGAAACAGCCCCATTGAGGACCTGAGCTCAATTTGCTGCAGGAACAGAAAAAAAAGCCAGAAAGAGAGACAGGCAGAAAGGGAGAATAGAGACGTTGTGATAAGGTTTGATGTGAGTTACATAACCTCATGAATTAGATATAATGGTGTTTAAAAAGGGATTAAAGGCTCCTTGCTGCCCTCTCCAGGACCTCGAGATGGGAATTTAAAGAGGTGTATGTGCACAGGGAAGAACCCAGGGAGAAAATGTGAGCTAAAGAATATGAGTGTGAGAGGGGGGGTGGCAAACCCCTGACAAAGCACCAGGTGATAAACTGCATTTTTCTGTTGCTGCAGGTCACACATTTGGGAATAGATTTAAATTGCAATGAATGTGTGTGGAAGACTCAGACTGATATACTGGCTTATATTAGCTTTTTGCAGATAAGTCAGAGTCTGCTAATAGTTATATACTTCAGTGAATTAGAGTTTTACTTGTACTTGCTTCAGTGTTTTTACACTGTAATGCTACTTTTGTTTACAGTGGTTTCAGAAAGTGTGCAAAGCAGAGAGACAGAGACCTACCAAAGAAGATTTAAAGCAGTAACTGCTTCTGAGAGCTTTTCATTTTAAATAAATTCACATGTTTTCTAAAAACATTTTTTCAGTAGTTATGGCTTATTGAAATACTGAATTAGGGCTTACGGTTAAAGAATTCTAATTCAAGGTCTTTTCAAAATTAAATTGTGAATGGGTCTGAATACCTTCTGACTGAAGGACCTAGGTACTTAAATAATAAAATAAGATAAGAAAACCTTTATTTGTCCCGCAATGGGGAAATTGCATTGTTGCAACAGTAAGTACAGTACACAGCAGAGTGCCAGTAGCAAGTAGCAAGATGTGAGATAAATAAGAAATTAAAAATTATTAAAAAGTACTAAGTCGAATAAAACTATGAAGCTACAAAAACTGTGTGTGTAGATATGTGCCTATGGGTATGTACAGTATATGGACATCTTTGGATAAATAAATAAATAACAGGTAAAGCGATTACAGTATATTGCACTGATGGTGAGTCACCTTATAATACACTATTGTACATGATTACAGCAGATGGATGACAAATGTACAGTGTTAGTCATGTTCATTGTAGAGTCTGACAGCAGCAGGAAGGAAAGACCTGCGGAATCTGTTCTTCACACAGCGAGGGTGGATCAGTCTGTCACTGAAGCTGCTCTCCAGGGCAGTCAGGGCATCCTGCAGGGGATGAGCAGCATAGATGTTAGTTTATCCAGGAAAAGGCCGCAGTATCCTCAGGAGGTAGAGTCAGCTCTGGCCCTTCCTGTACAGTGCATCTGTTATGAGTCCAGTCCAGTTTGTTGTTCAGGTGAACACCCGGGTACTTATAAGAGTCCATTCTCTCAATGTCCATTCCCTGGATGCTCACTGACGAGGGGAGAGTAGACCGACGTCTGTGGAAGTCCACCACCATCTCCTTGGTGTTTCCCGTGGTGATGAGGAGGTAGTTTTGCTGACACCAGTCCACGAAGTCCTGCGTCAGTCCTCTGTATTGTCATTGTCGTCAGTGATGAGCCCGACCAGAGAACTTCTGCAGAACGTGTTGTGTCTGAAGTCTGCAGTGTAGAGGGTGAAGTTGAAGGGGGCCAGGACGGTCCCCTGGGGGGCCCCCACACTGCAGGTCAGGATGTCAGACACACTATCCCGGGCTCTCACAAACTGGGGCTGTTTTTTGAGGTAGTCCAGGATCCACCCCGCCAGGTCAAAGTCCACGCTTCTCCAGGTGAGCCAGAGCACGGTGAAGCAGGAAGATGATGGCGTCCTCCACTCCGATGCCAGGTCGGTAGGTGAACTGCAGCGGATCCATCGCTGAGCTCACCACGGAGTGGAGGTGGCCCAGGACCAGTCTCTCCAGTGTCTTCATCAGATGGGACGTGAGAGCCACCGGCCTGAAGTTGTTGAGGTCTTTAGCGTGCAGTGTCTTGGGCACTTGTACCACACAGGAAGTCTTCCAAAGCTGTGGTACCACCCTCAGCTTGAGGCTCAGATCGAAGACATGCTCCATAACTCCTCACAGTTCATCTATGCAGGATTTAAGGAACCTGGAGCTGATGCCATCTAGTCAGTTCACTTCTCACCTGGGCTGGTGTGAGGGATAAGGGTGGGTAGGTGGGCAGTGTGCTGGGGGGGGGTGAGTCGGAGTTGTGAAGTGGTGGGGTGATGGGATGGGCCAGAGGTGTGAAAGGCTGAGGGAGTGGGGCATTGTCCATGTGTTGGGGAGAAGGCATGCAGCTGCGTGGGGGGAATAGAGGGTGATTGATCATACCTAATGAAATGCAGATTTAGATCGTTAACCCACTGCAGACCCACTTCAGCCTGGGCGTGGGGTGATGTCCTCCCCATGTGGGTCGTAGAGCTCTGTCCACACAGTGGTGATAACCTCCTGAGAACCAAGGAAAATAAGTGTCTTCCAATTTCTTGTTTTTGTAATTTCCTACCTGGTTAAAAAAACATGTTACAATTTAGACTTTTTTAAAAATTTATTTTTATTTTTAATTTTATAGCATGTCCACTGTAGTGGACCATAGGACCATTTGGATGTGAACAAACTGTCCACTACAAGGGACACAAGTCAGTGGGCTGGGTCTCAGGAGGATATAGCAGTCCCTACTTCCATCTCTTGATGTTATTATCAGCCTTAATCATCCTGTTTCGTTCAGGACAAAAATATGTGGATTTTGGGGAACTTCCTTCTGATTACTTCTTAATTTTATGTTTGTGCGTGTCTGTGCATTTGCTTCCTCTCCACAGGCAAGCATGGGACCTGGCCGTGGACATCTGCCTCTCTCAGCTGCCTACCATCATCGAGGAGGGCACCGCCTTCAGAGTAAGTGTGTTTGTGTGGGAGTACAACTAACACTTAAGACCGCTACAGATTTACCTTAAAGATGCTACATTTGACTCTGTGTGTGCGTGTGTGTGTGTGTGATTATGGGACATCTGGTTTTGATAGATGGCTCTTATCTTCGTCTTGGATCTGTTCACCACTGATGCCAGTAAACCCCCAAACAATTCTTGTTTGCACTGCAAGTTCTCCACCACCAGCATTCACAGCATCTCTATTAATCTCTCAGACACACACACATACACTCAATCCCAGTGGATAACATTGTAAAATGTCAAGTCTAATACTTCAAGTGTGAGTGTCAAATAAAAAAATAGTTGGTGAAACCACTGGCCATGCACTTTTAGCCACTGGTGTGTTTTGTTTTATTTACTGATGTGGCAAGGGACTGTGATGGAGATGCTGAGTGTAATGGAAACACAATGCAAGAGGCTGACTGAGCTGATGATGGCTCAAGAAAAAGCAGCAACATGTGCTTTGTAATGCTAACTAATCAGAAAAGCCTAAACAGAGAGAAAAGTGGTACTGGAGCTGCTTTCATGATGTTAGCATTTTTATCTGGGCCTTTTCTCTCATGCACCTAGAGGTGGGCATCTTCTCTATCTCTCCCTTGGGAGCAGTTTTCCCTCCACGCTCCTCCCCTACTTTCTCTAACACTCAGACCAGAAACACTTTCCAGCATGATAATTGATCCTCTGAGGACTACTACGGGAGCTCTTCCGTCTCTGTCTTACTCCTTTCAGGAACCTCTAATTCTCCTCTGATGTGCTTCAGCTGTTACCCTTTTTCCTGTCAGCTGAATTTACAGCTATAGAAAAAGTATTAGTCTTCATTTTCTGGTTTTTCATTCTGTGTGACCTCAGAAAGCTGTTTGTGAAAGAGTGATGGAATCACATTGTTTGCACCTTATAATAGGAAATATGAAAAGTCCATATGGCTTTTCTAGACTGTTCCTGCGCAAGCTTTTTACTTTCACCTTAGTTTGTTTGTATCAAAAATGGCACATATTTGATTACTCCATTTCAAAAGTAGGTAATACTATATACTTCAAACCAAAAATATGTGGTTTGTGTTCTTTTGACGGGTAGAGAAGTACTGCCACCTCACAACATGAAGGTTCTGGGTTCAAGCCTGTAGCCGACCAGGGCCTTTCTGTGTGGAGTTTGCATGTTTCTCTTTGTCTACGTGGCTTTTCTGCGATGGTTGTCTGCGGGTACTCTGGCTCAGTCCAAACACATACAGTGTACGTATTGGTTGATGACTATAATTTGCCCATAGGTGTGGATGCCCTGAAGGGGCCACACAGGCCACAATCTGCTTTTAGGTTCCTTTCACCCTTTCACATCACAATAGGTACCTCCTTCTAATAGTGCATACTTTTGTATGCTTATGATACTGTATCATAACCTTACCCTGAGCAAAGGCAAAATTTCCACATGGATTAGGGGGCAGGCTCACTTTTCAAAATCCATTTTTTTATATTTTAATTTGATTTTTCTTAAATCTTAGATTATTTGTTCTCCTAGCCCCTCTAATTATATCTCAGTTATCTTCCTTTATTACTATCTGCTAAGAGCAGTAAGCTGGTGGATGGTCTGCATGCAGCCTGAGAAAATGCCTGCAGGCCATTTCAGGGCTGAAAAAAGGCCTTACAAAGTCATAAATTAAATTTGAAAAAATGCTTAAACATTTTCTCTGTTGTAGGCAGTAATGTTAGTTATACAATGTCTGGACATCACACACCTATAAACTGAAAGTAGGATTGCTACTGTTTAGTCAGCACCCTTAGACCTGTACCAGGCAGGGAACAATGCAGAGTAAACATTTTAATTAGTTGCTTTTAATTGGTTAATCTGTGCTTCCCTTTTGTACTACTATCCAGTTCCAGTCCATGTTCATTTAAATGCACCATCCATAATAATTGGTTCATACTGCTGGTAACTACTGAAAAGTGTGATATATTAATAAATAATTCTATGGCATATTGTCCCTCCTGGTTTCTGTCATACTTTCACGCATTAAATGGGTATTAAGCTGCACTTTTTGTGGCATCTAAAATTATGTTAGTGTCCAAGAGAGACACTAGAATTGAGCATTAACGAACTCAGTTAGGGAAACAGCTCGTAGTATAGCTGTCCATATGTACAATATAATGCCAGGTCTCCACAAAGGAAACTGGCATGATTTTAAGCAGAGATGGTGAAACAGTAGTTACATTTTCACCCAAATAATGGCATGTTATAACCACTAGCTTTAAGTTAGGCCTATATCCACCATAGTGAGTGTGTGCGAGTGTGTGCATGCATGCAGGTGCGCTAGACATCGCGCTGCAAAGCAGTGAGATCTCCCCTACCAACATCCATCAACATTCTAGACAACGCTATAGTAATTCCCACTGCAATATTAACACTCGACATGATCAAAAACCCCACAGCCAGTGACCAATCAGTCAGTCAGCCAAGCTGCCATGGCGGCAGCAGAGAGAGAGATTGGGGGGGGTGATCATGAGAGATCTGGATTTATGTCATTACTGCAGTGCAGTGTTACGTCTAAGCTCACTGTGTCAGGGGTTTTATGAAATGATGGGCTACTCACTGCAGACTGCCTCATTAAGATGTGTGTGTGAGAGATGAGTAAGCTAAATAAGTTTTTCAGTATGTCAGTAAATATTGTGTGTGTTTTGTGCCCACAGCACAGTCCTTTCTTTGCGGAGCAGCTGACAGCGTTTCAGGTGTGGTTGACGATGGGCGTGGAGAACAGGAACCCTCCTGAGCAGCTCCCGATTGTACTGCAGGTACACACACACCTCATGCCTTCTCTTTCTCTCTCTCGGAATTTAAATTTTTGCTTTATAGGAATGACATGTACATGTAAATACCTTTGTCGTCCTGAAGGTAAATTAAGCCTGAAAAATCTTTCCTCAAGCTTTTACACATTTTTCTCTCCTTTATCCTGATTCTCTTAATACTGTGAGCTAATTTGATAGTTCACTCTAGTATAGTATGTACTGTGAAACATTTTATGACAGCTTGAGGAGCACTGGTTTCAAATTTCAATGAAAGCAAACAAAACAAAGCAACAGAGAATGTTAACAAAAGAAACATTATAGAAATTGGAAAAGTGGAATATTCTCCAATTTGTTTAGTTTTTTGTATCATGCCTCATGTTCAGCACCACAACGTTTCACTGGACAGCAGTTATTTACACTCACACACCTGTATTGTCTCTGTATTCTATTCATCTAGATTCACATCAATGCAAAGTATGTATTGAAATCAAAGTCAAAATCAGAATCTATAGTAACTAAAAGGCCTTTTTTTATTCACAGCAGTAGAAAAAAGAACTAATCACAAAATAAAAAAAAAAGAAAAAGAAATCTGGAGAACTGTGGACCATTTATGTAACTGAACCTATGTTTGAAATCAGAAACAGTATTATTTTAACAGATACTGTAAATGAAGCCAGCAGAAGAAGCCATGAAAACGGTTTTATTTTTCATTATGTTCCAGCAAACTCAGTGCCGCAAGAGTATCTTGATTAAACACACACATCACCTGCGACCATTAGTATATAATGTTACCCTTACAGCAATACTTTTCACACTGTTACTGTTCACGGCTTCTCCTTCTCCCGTCTTTAATTATTTTGATCCTCCTAAAAGATACTCTTTGCACCACTTTAGATCTACCAGCAGTCCACGGTAAAATTCTTTCTACATTACATTAACATTTGCAAGCAGATTCTGAGACACTGTGTGCCGCTGTCCGTGCTGAATGGTAATCTCCTGCTGACTCAGCATGCAACGAGCCCGCAGCCCGTCCATACAGCATTTCTGTCAGGACCCGTTAAATGCTGAGGAAAAGGCAGTCTGATTAGGGAGAGCTGGACGGTTTGTGATACCATGTGTGTGCTTTATGTTCATATGGTCACAGGGTCTCCCTTGTGTCTGATCTTTTAAGATTACACAACATTACACAGCCTTACCCATAATGGCAGGGTAATCTCAATTCTACTTCATGCCCTCTGATGTAACAGTGACACATCAAATAAAGAGGTTCTATAACCTTTTAAGCACACACTTGTGTAAGAATGAAGTTAAGACTGGCAGAGGATTTAGAGTTCGATGCCAAAATATAATCTGGTCCCATCTGAAATATGCAAAGAGTGACAAGAAATGGTCAACAAAGACTAATCCACCAATAATTCTCTAATGAAATGAGCGAAGGGAGGACAACAAAGCTCAGGAAGGAGAGGTACAGTGCTGCGTTGTCTTGACAACATCCATTTCATCCAGGAAGCATTAACAGCTTTCGCAAAGGGATTACAGCGTCTCTGAGTTGTGATGTTATAGTAACAGCCGCACATTCACACACGTTGTGTGACAAATGACATGCGTGTGCATCATGCACTATAATAACAGGGTGCGTCTCATGGCTCATACACACAGCGTGATGATAGGAACTTCTTACTCAATGATAGAAAGGACATTAGTCGAGGTGTTACACAGAGACACACAAATGCTCATTCATTTTAATATACTATAGCAGAAGAGCGTTTTCATCTCTGTTGTGAGTTATGGTACTGTATTTGAATCATGTGCATAAGATTTACTTATGTGGCCAGGACTGTGTGGAAAATATTCACTGGCATGTGTCAAATCCATTTGAAAGGATGAAATGTTAACAATGCAGCTTGGGTCAGAAAAGGCTGGCTTTTTTTTTTTTTTTTTTTTTTTTCCTTTTAACTCCTATCCTGTCACACATACATCCATGTTGACACGCTCCTCCTTAAAGTTGGAGAGAACTCGGGGACGGTGTTCCCCAAGCCTCCTCCTGTTTGCATGGTCACGCTCACCAAGTTAAAGTCACGGAGGATGCTAATAATACATTATGTGTTGGTGGAAATGTTCGTGTATGCTTTTTTGTGTGAACTCTGGTTCCTCCATATGCTTGTTCCCACACACTGTGGGACAGTGATATGGGGATGGAGCAGTATGCAGCTCTCACGCAGGCTCGCGCTGTGCTTAGCGCTGTGCTTAATGCTGCATAAACTACACACAAACACATATATAATGTTAGCACATATGCATTCTTAAAATAATTCCATCTGACCAAAACTGCTACATCGTGATTGCATCTGCAAACTCACATAAACCTAAGTGCACACACACACACACACACACACACACACAGTCAGGCATTGTTCTAAACCAGTATCTCCTTAAGAAGCCAAATGAAATGGCAGCCAAGAGGACGCACCCCAATGTCCACACTCACACACTCACACGCTGTGTGTGAGTGTGTGAGTGTGTATAAACAACTTCGACCTGGTGCCAGTTTGTTAGCAGTAGTGGTGGGAGAGCCACCTGTTTTATTCCACCTCTTCATCCTCTCTGCCGGTTCTCCTGCTGTCCTTCCTCCTTCTCCACTACCCATAATCCTGGGCTTCCTCTTCATTTCGACGCAGCACAGTTGAACTCTGATCTTTGCTTTCTTTTAGGTTCTCCTTAGTCAGGTGCATCGTCTACGGGCTCTCGACCTGCTGGGACGGTTTCTGGACCTGGGACCGTGGGCAGTTAGTCTGGTGTGTTCAGCTCTACATTTATTGTACTGTTTAATAGTGCGGTGTTTCAGTTCAAAGTCAGTTCAGTTCGCAACATTAGACTTACATCTAACCACAGCAAACTAACTAGTTGTTAATTCAAAACCGTGGCCTAGTATACAGTGGGTACGGAAAGTATTCAGACCCCTTTAAATTTTTCACTCTTTGTGTCATTGCAGCCATTTGCCAAAATCAAAAAAGTTCATTTTATTTATAGACAGGTGTGTGCCTTTCCTAATCAAGTCCAATCAGTTTAATTAAACACAGCTGGACTCCAATGAAGGAGCAGAACCATCTCAAGGAGGATCAGAAGAAATGGACAGCATGTGAGTTAAATATGAGTGTCACTGCAAAGGGTCTGAATACTTATGACCATGTGATATTTCAGTTTTTCTTCTTTAATAAATTTGCAAAAATTTCTACATTTCTGTTTTTTTCTGTCAAGATGGGGTGCTGAGTGTACATTAATGAGAAATAAAATGAACTTTTTTAATTTTGGCAAATGGCTGCAATGACACAAAGAGTGAAAAATTTAAAGGGGTCTGAATACTTTCCGTACCCACTGTATATGTATATTTACATATAGTGGCAACATCATTTGCTGAATGTTGATTAGAATAGAGGTGGGTGTTTCAGTGCAGATATGTCAAAATCAACCTGTCTGCACTATAGCAAGTTTGGGATGTATTAACCTATTCAACATAGAACAAAAACTGACTGTATTTATTATTCTACATTTATTATACATTCTACAGCTACTATTCTACTAATTTCTAAAACTATAGACATATTTATAATACTTAGTCTTTGAATAGCTAATTCCTTTTAAGATGTGGTCTTGGAACAATTTTAAGGACATTGTAAATGAATGTGTGAATATTTTTGTGAAACATGGTTGTTCACTTTCTTTGTGAGGGATAGATGACAAGATGGACACCACACTCATGTCTGTGATCCAAGCACTGAGCTGGAGTCTGAAATTGGTTAGCTTAATTTAGCAAAAAAAGAGTACAAGCTAACCTGACTTTAGTTCAGAAAGTTCAGCAATAAACCCACCTACTAACAAAACTGAAACCAAATAAAACTCAAATTAACACATTTTAGAGAATAAACAAACTGTGTGTTAATTAGTGAGCTTCAGCTGGTGTATTGTGGACCTTTGAAGAGTGTCGGACTAGCAGTTTCTGTCTGGCTTCTGTCTTTGTGCTTACAGTGCCTTGCCTAAATGAATCATTTTCGCTACAGCTCAATGCATAGTGCACAGACATCAGGGTGGTATCGTTTGTTTCTTTTGAATCTCAGAAAGAAACTGAAATGGATTTTATTTTAACATGTTTTTAGAAACGCTGCAAACATTTTGTTGAATATTACTGCTGCTGTAAAGCTTGTATAATACTATTACTGTAGGATTTACATTTTATGACTTGAAACATATACAAAAGTACTATTCTTATAATATTGTGTAGTTTTATATTGACATAATCACTGGGCCAGATCTAGCACACTGATTTTGAATGTCACAGTCCAGTTTAGTCCAGTTTACTGTAGTGTATTCCAAGACTTCTTGTTGATAGCTGAAGTAAAGTTAGAAGTTGTGCTATATTTTCTACTGCACAGCTGAATTTGCATATATGTCATGTTTACATTACAGGTGTACCTTGATACTAAATGTCAGTCACATTGAGCAGCAGGCCTCACTCATAGCTGCAATGCCAATACTGCTTTGTGAACACCACTGTTGTCTGTGTCTGTGTCTGTGTCTGTGTCTGTGTCTGTGTCTGTGTCTGTGTCTGTGTCTGTGTCTGTGTCTGTGTCTGTTTCCAGGCCCTGTCTGTAGGAATCTTTCCCTATGTGTTGAAGCTGCTCCAGAGCTCTGCCAGAGAGCTGCGGCCACTGCTGGTTTTTATCTGGGCTAAGATCCTGGCTGTGGACAGTGTAAGTTATATAAAACACTTGTACGCATTACAATCTTTCTGCCTCATCTTGTTTAAATCCTTATTATCTGGAAACATTTATTTTATCAGCATCAGCCAGCACAGGTTTATTGTCATTAATTCTCTTGGCCTCATAATGGGACACAATAGAAAAATAAAGGAAATGAGATTAAAGTGGGTTGTAGTTTTAAGGGAAAAAGAAATTAGATGAGAGCATAAGTGTGTTTAGCACCTAGGGCCTAAAATCAAATTTTTTGCACTGATGATTTTGTAATGATGAAAAGAGCAGATGTGGTCAAGCATACAGTGCAGTGTATTTATGCTTTTGGATACTTTCATTAATGTAACTGGGAAATATTTCTTCATCGTTGAGAGAGGCTGTATCCAATGGCTCCATTAACTTAATTGTTTTGTTAGTAATAAATAAATAAATAAAACAGCAGCATAAACCCACACACTTTTTTGTGAATGTTTCATTAAGTCATTGACTTTCATCTAGACAAGTTAACATAACTGCCAATTAGGTTTTATAAAGTAGCAGACAAAAAACAGGAATAAACCCTAAAGGAAAATGCTGTAAATGGCTCAAAGTATCTTTCCCAAGACGTTGTGAGTTATCTCAAGTCATTTTTGGAAAAGTGAATTGATTCAGAATCACAGACGATACTCATCTCAATTCTTACATGCCTCAGTTTCTACTCCACTCAACAGTGTGGCAGCAGTATTTGTTGTTTGGAAACACTGCCATGAAAGAAATTGACAAATAGCTGGTGTGACGTGACTGCTGTGAATCCTGAATGGCTGGAGCAATATCTTCAGTGATGAGAGCACTCTTTCTCCATGTCTCTGCAGTCTTGTCAAGCTGACCTAGTGAAAGACAATGGGCACAAGTACTTCCTGTCGGTGTTGGCGGACAGTTACATGCCAGTAAGTATCAACCAATCGTGTAAACACATTGTTGAAGAAAGCAACACATATAGAGCTCTCATAAACATTGTATAAGGAACATATCTCTGTCTCTTGACTCAGATGTGTAATGTATCGACTTACTGGGAAATGAAAGAAAAATATGTTGACATAAAAAGAGATGTCGAGCTCCTTTCTCTGTTTCAGGCTGAGCATCGAACAATGGCCGTCTTCATATTGGCTGTCATTGTCAACAGCTACAACACAGGACAGGTACATGCGCACGTGTGTATGAGCATGTTCTGATACATGTGTGTTTCTGTACTCTCTGCTGTCTATTTGCTTGCTACAAGTCCAAAAGGAGGAAACGCACCAAATTATTAATTTCCTTACCTCATCAGACCCACAGCGGGTTCTTTTGGAGCCAGCTGTCGCTTTCAGAGATCACTCTGCACATACTGTGTATATCCAGGAGATACTCGTTATATGACAATTTTGTCACCAACTGTCCCCTCTATAATCTCTGTCTCTGAACCAGCCACCTCCATGGTGACACTTTATCACTGCAACTGTCACTTGGGCCTCCAGTGTTCAGTCCCAGAAGCCTTTTGTATCTGATGATGATCAAACATCCAAGGCTGCGATGTTGGGGGTGATGTAGCTCATCACTTCATAAACTACACACACACAGACACACTTTTGACTCACTATTCCACAAAGAAATATGCCACCTTTTGCTGCCTGTTTCCCACTGTCTACTGGTATTTTCTTTGTAGTGTGAATGTTTTTTGACTGATTCATTTTTTTTCTTCAGTACCTTACAGTACTTCTCCCTCTCAACACTATACAAATATAACAAATCAGAAAAGCTATATGTACTCACATGTTTAGAAACATCCATTCTTCTTCCATAGCACTGTGTCCTTAATGCTTCTACCTCTCTCACAAGCCTGTAAATAATAGATGTTCCCCAACAATTACAGAGAGACTCTCTGCTCCACATCTCCATTATTTATCCCTCTGACTTTCAACAACAGCACTCATTACTGCAGTATCGCTGTTGCAGACATGTCACAGAGCACTGGCATCTTAATATTCCAGCACTCATGGTTTAGCTGGGATCAGAGCCGAGGGAACAACATAAATGCGATCAGAGGCACATAAAGAAAGTAGAAGACACGCTGTGTCGCTGCTGATCAAAGATTTGTTCTTGTGATGCCTTAATCTGCAGTAGACAAAGAGCGATTCTGAGCACACTCAACATGTCCAGTTATTGTGGTTTCTGCAGGTATGATGTGTTGTATTAAAGACTTTTATTTTCTCTAGAAACTTCTGAAGCAGGCTCATCAGCGTTGACACACACCCATGTTTCGGTAACCATAAATGCCCCTTATTTACATGAGCTGCCACTGGTTTCATTTCTGCATTTCTTAGTTCGGTTATTTTAAAGTATATTTTATCATAGCTTTGTCGCATAACAAAAAAAATCCTACAAAAAGCCAGCTAGAAAAAAGGAAGATTAAGCCTATTGAGCTGCTGCACAACTTCTGTTATGAAGCATTCACAGGAAGATTTGTTGACAGTAATTTTGACACTGGTTGAAAACTGGGAAAAGACCACCCATGGGTGTACTGCGATAGCATCCATTCACTTTAATGAAAATAATGACTATGTTGACATGTGAAATTACCATTTCTAGGTACTGGAAAAGTGTAAATATAAAACTTATAATGAGCCTTTTTTGCAGTTGGTGGCTGTCAGCAGTGTTATATACATTTCGTTATTAATGTTTGTCTATAGGGAACTGTACTGAAAAGTGAGTGCTGTATTTTCACTGCCATCATGACAAAAGATAAAATGGTTGCTGCCATGATAACTTTCCGTAGTAGTGAAATCCTTCCTCATAATAATACGAACTGTTTTGGTGTCTGCAAAGCCTTCAAAATCATTACTGTATTATTCAAACTGAACACCTTAAATCATATTTAATTATCTCACAGGCCCCTTAAGCAACATACCTCCACTACCACATACCCTTGCATTTTAAACGCAGGACTCTCTTGGGCCTGCATGTCTGCTTTGTGCTGTAGAAAAGTATATTATGTAAAATTTAATGTGAGTGCCAATTTAGTACCAATCATTCCACCTGGGCCTTATAACTGGCCTTCAGTTGTTTATGCTGGACTCCCACTCTCTTTTTTCCAAAGTTGAATGGCAGTTAATTTGTTCTCTCTCTACTTGTTATTTCTCTGCACAAAATAAATCAGTTTAAACAGGATTTACAATAAAAGATACCATTGCATATTTACTGCATCAAACCTTGATGGACCGAAAAAAAAAAAAAAAAAGATTGAAAGAGTGCTCAAGGAATAAGTGATACTGCTGCTGAGCTCATGATCTTTTGTTCATCAAACAGTGTGAGGTTACAGGTTAGTGATAATGAGTTAGCCAGTTAAACATCTGCTCTCAGCCTGGCGCCTGCTGCTCAGGGTTATATCGACTGATAGTAAAAGTTCAATATCTACTGATGTAGATACTGTACTTTCATTAAAAGTAAAACACTGACAGGTCTCTGCTGCCTAGCACAGTTGCTCCAGGTCTGCTCTCTGAGTCCTTGGTCTCTTGGACAACAGCACAAAAAATTGGTGACTAAGTAGAAACTATGTCTATGGCCTTTTCAGTGTCATTGCTTTATACCCCAAAGTCATTAAACCCCTAATCCACAGGAACCCCACTCCTAAACCTAGAAAACCAAACATTTTAACAACTGACAGTCTTTCACCCTCTTTATTCTCCCCAACCAGGAGGCCTGTCTGCAGGGCAACCTAATAGCCAACTGCCTGGAGCAGCTGTCAGATCCCCACCCATTGCTGCGCCAGTGGGTGGCCATTTGCCTGGGCCGCATCTGGCAGAACTTCGACCCGGCACGCTGGTGCGGAGTCCGGGACAGTGCCCATGAGAAGCTCTACACCCTGCTCTCGGATCCCATCCCCGAGGTGAGAGACTAATACCAGAGTATTATCATACAGCTGACACCAGACTTACAAGAGCCATTTCTGTGAAAGAAAGAACACCCAAACTCAAAACAGGCCCACACAGTGTGGCTCCACCGCTGTAAGCAGGGCAGTCGGTATCGTGACTGGGTTGTGTGTGGACCACTGTGACAGTGAGGCAGACTTTGCCCTGAAGTTCACCCAGACACTTGGTGCCCCTGCTCACACACAGTCCTCACATTTGCACACATGCACAAATAAGGAACATCTGTTTCCAACAGTAGCTTCAACCTTCCCCTGGACAGACAGCTGCTTTGGCCAGAGCGTTGAACCTAAAGTTCACAGACACATCTGTCTCTGCCACCACACAACAACATACACTTTGACTTTTTCAGCTGCATCTCAAACTTGCTCATGTATTTTACACACACACATCAGGAGTTTTCAGTGTGTGTGTGTGGAATGTGTGGCATTTAAGGCCACAGGAGACTGCAGGGGAATAGTGCATTTACAGATGAATGACTGTAATTCAGAGTTTTCCTTGTGTGTCATATCGAGACACCTGCTGTGTTCCCCAAAAGCCTTGTGTAGATAAAGAAAGGTGAGCAGGGACAGAAAGTGAAGGAGGAGCAGGGTCAGTGACTAAGCAGAGGGTTTAATTTAGTTAAATCTAGCGTCCAAGAGGATTAAATCAGACTTTGAAATCCCTGCATCTCTGACATAGGCACACTTGGAGAGCACACAGTGAATGTTTTTGCTGATGTTATTGGATTTGTTTCTGATTCTGGTTGAACTCACATATCTAAATGTGTATTATAACTGGATATTGTTTATGCTCGTTTGTGTGTTTCCTTTGGCTCTTTATGTTTCTATAATAGCTTTATTGTTGCAGCAGTGTTTTCATGTTGCCCTCTTGGCTAGGGATCATAAGAGGGAGATTTCGACCACAAGATTTTATCTGGTTAAATACAACAAGAGAAATGTAGAAAAGGCCATATTCCATTTGTGTTTTCTGCTTGATTTGTTTCATTTACCAGTATAGCAAGATGGCACTTCTCCCAGTAAAATCTCGATATTAGCCAGCTCAGTGGTGGCTATGGAGGAGTTGGAGACAATATTATAAATACCTGTGTAGCTAGTGTTACAGTCCTGTAACAAATATGTCCTCAGAAAAATGTCAAATGTTCAGTGATGCCCTGGGTGTGTACAGTCCAGCTGGGGACATTTTTTGCATGTTGTTCATCCTCTCTCCCCATCTGCCAATAAAGACATAAAAACAAACTCAAATGGCACTAGAGTTACCGCTGCTCAATATTATTTTCTACAGAACTTTTTGAAAAAATAAATGCAGTATATAATAGTAGGGGTTAAAAGTTAGCTCAAATGAACTCTTGTCGTGGAAATTTCTTCTAGGTTGTGAGAGTTGCTAATTCTCAAGAACAAACACAAGTCTGATGAATCATCTCAGTTTAATTTATGCAACATGGAGAGAAGGCGTCTACAGCGTTCTCTGTCTTCTCCCCTAAATTTCAGAACTATATAACTAAGGAAAGGGGTGGACTCATTTTGAAAAGACCCCAAATGTTTTTTCAGGTGTCCTCTATCTTCAGACATCTCACGGCACTAAAACAATGTTGGCAGTTATTTACAGGCATCTAAAACACTAAAACCCCCATACCCTGCATTCTTTAGCCCAACACATTTAAGTGACCCCCACCTGCTACAATTCTACTATGAAACACAAAAAGAAGTAAGACCTAAACTTTACTTTATAACTCATTTTGTGTAAAACAGCCACACTCTGCATCAATCAACCCCCTGGGGGGCATACACACTTTTTAATTACAGGCTAGTCAATAGCTTTTTTTCTTCTTAACAAATTTTCAGTGTCAATCAGGTGGATGTTATCTCATTTCTTCCAAATAAAGACAGGAAACCATGAGCCATCACTGAGACATGTATTTAAACAACGAAAGTATATTTCCATTCTCTCTAAATAACTCTTTTAGCTTCAGTAATACAAAATATTAAAGTCTGCTAGGCTTCATAAGGCCATTTTAAGGAACTTTCAAAGCAACCAAAAATAGCTAGTAGACAGTCTTTTACGATAATACTGAGTAAATGCAATATTTCCTCACAGTTTTTTCTTTTTTTCTTTTTTTTTTTTTTTGCCTTTAGGCTAGGCCCAGCATTGATGGGTCAGGTTAAATGCTTCTGAGTTACAATACAGCAAACATTGATTAGCATTTTATTGAGCTGAAAATTCAGAAATTCATTAAGAACCTGTCTAACATTTTAATGCAATAATATTTGTGTCCCAGAGGTGTTGATTAATTGTTGCTGCAATTGTGAGGTTGTGCATTACAACCACAGTCATCCATAAATTCCTGCTGGTTTGTATTGAGTGGTGTTATAAGATAAGGCTGCGCAGTACAACACAGTCACTAACTGGTTTGGTACAGATGGTAGAATTAGGGCTGTTGTATTGCATTGTATACTGTTGACTGAACAGGTGTTCATGGTACTCTGAGTCAAATATGTTTGTACAAATCCTGAAGTTATGAAGGAGCTTTCCTTCATTACGCTCCTGTCTTCTAATTTGCTTTCAAGCCATGTTAGTTTTATGACTTTCTTTTATTGCAGCATTTTTTATTGCATTTCAAATTACACTATGTTCATCTGAAATGTTTCAGCTGCTCACTTTAATTGGAGCAAAGAAAACCAATATATCAAAGTAACATACACATGTACCATCACTAAAGCTGTATCACAAAGTTGGAAAGAAGCTGTCATGATTCAGCCTTATGCCCACAAAAGAATTTCTTCGGTCGCCACAACAAGCAGTACACCAAAATGCAAAAGTTTTTTTTAGTTTACAGGCAAAAAAATGAAACACACGTTTTGTTTGTGTTGCTCCAGGTGAGGTGTGCAGCTGTCTTTGCTCTTGGAACATTTGTGGGGAACTCTGCTGAGAGGACGGACCACTCCACCACCATCGACCACAACGTAGCAATGATGTTGGCGCAGCTCATCAACGATGGCAGCCCCGTGGTCCGCAAGGTCACTGCAACACACAAACTCTCCTCATAGAACCATTTTCACGAGACAAAAATATGTTACTTAGTGAGCATTGAGAAACATGAAACGATACTAAAAAGGGTGTAAATTGGGTTTACTGAAATGGTACAGTCAGTGAGTGTAGTGAATCTAATTGAGGTAAAATATTTGTGCAGAACTCCAAAATCAGCAATTTAAATCAGAAGGAAATGGGAGAATCTGGCCTTGAGAGACAGTAGCTGAGAAAGATGAGAAGCCAGACTTAAGATCACCAATTCCATGTCTTTTATGAGAGATATTTAAGGAGAATAGAAGTTGAAATTTTATACTTTAAGCTTGAATTTTATATAAGTGGTTTGGAGGCAGAATGGTAAAACAGGCTTTTCATTGTCATATTGTCTTGCTTTGTTCTTTAATTTCACTATAATGATAAAAGAAAGATCACTAAAGGGATATTAACAATGAGTGGATTGTTGCACCTTTATGACTTCATATCTTGCAACATCCCCCTTTATGGCTTTATATTTGGCAACATTTCAATTAGCTTGATAAAAGTGAAAGGAAAATACTGAATCAGCCTAATGGTTTCTTTTTATTGTTTTTCTTTATGTGTTTGGCAGGAGCTGGTGGTAGCACTGAGTCACCTGGTGGTCCAATACGAAAGCAACTTCTGTACAGTTGCCCTCCAATTTATAGAAGAAGAGAAGAACTATACGGTGCCATCTCCAGCCAACACTGCAGGTACTGTAGACATGCACACAGAGCTTATAAACTGACTGCATGTTAGAAGAATGCAGGCTAAAACTGAGGAAAACTAGGGAGGTGAATGTACGTTTTAATCATATTTTTACTTCAAACATAGCTCACTCTTATCCATTGAATCTCACCTGTTTATAGTCAGTAGCGTGCATCTTGAGAAACACAGTGCTTTTCCAGTTTCTGTCACCACCACCAGAAAGTTACCTTAAAAGCCATTGTGTGGGTTTAAACATTGTTTTTTAGCCAGTTAGTTAGGGTTTCCTAAACTGTGAATAGATTTTTTGTTTTTGCGAAACGACAGGTGGCTGGGCTATCAATTTTTAATTGTAAAGCAAAGGATACTAAAGAAGGAAAGGGATGTTTGTACTGTAGGACTCACACCCTTGTCTGAATGACTTTTTAAATGTCATTGCCCAATAACGGAGAATGGTCATACCTGTCTTTCTTTTGTGTGTCCAGAAGTGGTAAAAATATAGTATCAAGAATTAAAATTATATTGTTAGTCATTGAACAATTTCGGAGAAAATTCCGCTTTTAGTAATTCAGTGTGAATGACGAAGATTTCTGGGTATTGAATCAGTCCTGGTCAGAGGGTTGCTCTTTCGAACGTTGCACACTTGAATGATATGTATTTCTATTGGTTTGGGATTGTGAGAGCTCTGACTGATGTATATGCACCTGTTTTTATGTCCAGAGTCTGGTAACCTGACTCCAGTAAGAGACAGCCCAGCCATCCCTCGACTGCGATCGGTCAACTCTTACACCAACATCCGAGCTGTTACAACAGCCCGCAACCTGAACAAGAGCTTGCAGAACCTCAACCTCAGTGAAGAGGGTAAGATAGAGAAAGGAGTCTTGGGAATTGGAGTGAGGAAAAGGAAGGCAGAGAAAAAAAGAGATACAATAGCTGTAGAAAGTATTGAGGCCTCTTCACTTTTATGTCTTTATCGTATTGTGAATTTAATTTGAACATGCCATTTTTGCCATCAATTTACATTCAATATCCCATAATGCCAAAGTAAAAACATTATTTTATACATATTTTAAGGTTTATTTTGTTTACTTTGTTTACACAAGTATCCACATTAATTTAAAACTTTGTAGAAGCAAAAAAAATAAAAAGTTTTACACACCTGGGTTTAAACAGTTTATCCCAATCCATTCTTCAAGCTCTAGATTGAAGAGTGTGTGAAAAGTCATCTGCAGCTCTTTCCACAGATGGGGTTTAAGTCTGGCTTTGTCTGGGATCAGTAAGAGCTGCCAAAGAGGCTTGTACAAACTACCAAATTAAGTGTTTGAATATTTAATAAATGAAAGAAAAAGTATCTTATTTTTAAGAAATTTGCAAAAAATATACAAAAACATATTTTCCCTGTGTCATTATAGCTTATTGAGTGTAGATCAATTGAAGGAAGAAAAAAATCCTTCAATTTTATCTATTTGGGGGGATCATAATACTTTCAACCTATATATAAGAAAAAAGAAGAGTCTGTAGGAGCTCAAGATCAAGTTGGGGTAAAAATAATTAATTCAGAGAGCCTAATTGTGCATTTCATTATGTTCTGTCCCTCCACATTAGCTGCAGACTGTGGATGTAACAGTTCTCACGCTAATGTCTTCTTTGCATCGTTGCTAGTCCTGAGTGTGACTCAGTAAACATTACCAGGAGGCATCACAACCAGCAGAAAGGTTGTGACCAGTTTGCGAAGCAGCGACACTAGTTCAGTTTGTGGTGTGTTGATATTTATTCCAGTCCAGTTCTCACATGCACAAGCAGGAGGAAAATTGTCATCATACATGTTGTGATGCTCCACTTACCTTTGTGTGTCAAGCAAATGTGTGCCGTGGGTAAATGCAAACTATTAACTGCGCAATTTACATGCTTTATCAAGGCTTCCAAAATTATGCTCCATATTCAAAGGGGGACTTTGGATGGCCCTTTCCCAACCCAGTCCCTCTCCAAAATCACTTCAGGTTAATATTAATTTGCTTGTTATGATGATTATCTAATGTTATCTTTATTTACGTGCTTTGGCATAGCTTTAACTTCAAGAGGACATAGTGATATCAAATACCTTTAATCTGTTTTATTTACACAGAGGCCATCTTAGTCCTGAAAGATTCAAATTAAATAATAAAAATAATAGAATCGTGCTTTAATACTAGAAAAATATGTTAATGACGCCATAATCATGCCACCCAACCCTGTATGTTAACAGCATTTGGCTGTGTGTGCTTTGTGCTATCCTGACAGAGCTCTTAACCTGCTGTTTGTATCATTTGTCAGTGATTCAAACAGCTAAACCTAACTGCCCACCTTCTGTCTACCACTGCCAGACTGAGTAATGCATGAGCCCTGAGTGGAACTAAATCACTGGCACTTGGTGAGGCACGTAACCTACTGCTGACACCATTTCTAATTCACCTTCTCAGTGCTTATTCCAATATGCACTGGTGTTTATCATCAATAGGCACCATGCAGAGCTTATTTCCATTCTCTACCAATCTCCATTTCCACATTTCAGCCTGCAGTCAGTTTGGAGATTGCATGACGTTTGGGTTTGTATGAGTCATAGTAATGTTTGTTGATAAGGAGAGTTATGGCAGGAGGTGACTGGGTCTGACAGCGGATATGAAGTTACAAGCAAGTTTTTATGTTGGCATGAAACCTTCGGGTATAAGGACTGCTAAGACACCTCACACAATATAAGACATTAATTTGACTGTCAGCTTTGTTTTTGCTTTTTTACTACAATAATAACAATAATAAAGTTTATTTATGTGGCACTTTTACAACAGCTAATGTGCTTTCTCAACAAAATAAGACCGTCTTCTTATGCTTGAACTAGTATTCTACATTTTTAATTGTCATGTTTTTGTTTTGTTTTGTTTTGTTAAGCTGAATTTAAATTCTAAAGCTTTTGTGTGTTTTCCTTTTTTCAGGTGGACCAGCAGCCTTCTCTCCTGGTAACTTGAGCACCAGCAGCAGCGCCAGTAGCACCTTGGGGAGCCCTGACAATGACGAGTACATCCTGTCCTTTGAGACCATCGATAAAATGCGAAGGGTGTCGTCATATTCTTCCCTCAACTCCCTTATAGGTAACAGCCTCACAGCAGCACTGCAGCTTTACAAGACATGCCTGTGTGTTGTATTTCACAATACTCTTTCTTTTCTTTGCTTTTTTACCTTTTCTAAACAGGCAATTCTACCAAATTTGCACACAAAGGTTCATTTGCTTGTCATTCTGATTATAACAGATGACTGGGTCAGAGCCAACTTAAACAAGTAGATTCTTCTGTGTTGGAGGAACTTTGTGTAGTCTATGTTATGAGCTTGAGGGGCTGTGGGGGTCAAATAAATAAATGTTGCATGATGGGAAAGGGTATACATTTAGCTGAATTATCAATTACCTTCTTAAAGGTGCACTAGTTCATATTTTTCTATGGACACATATGTATAAAGGTCTTCCTTTATGTGGCCAAACTAAAACTAATTACTGCAGCCATCACTGAGGATTTTGTTTTTGAAATAGGTGCATACGTTCTGCATGATGTATCTGCTCTGTGAACATTATGCTAGTTGTGCATCTGGTGGTTGGTAGCAGCATCAGTGTTTTAGATCATTACAGCAGGCTGCACACAGCAGCAGGGACAGCATTGCATGGTTGAAACAAAGAAACTGCCATGCCATGAGCAAACCAGAAGAACATGATGGCACCAGAGAAACACTTCAGGCCACTGTTGGAGAAAGTGGAATCGCACAAATTACAGCAGGGACCAAAAGAAAATGTCCCAGTCCAAAAATAGAACAAGTGTAAAGAACATTTTCAGATGTGAAAAGTACAGTTAGTGTTTTTTCTGGTACACACCGAGATTGAACCTGTTCTTACTTACCGCTGCTCTCAGTTGATCAGCAGGCTCCACCATGCATCCTGACAGCCAGTTTGTATGCAACTAGGAAAACCATTAACTCACTCTACCTGTACGTGAAAGTGAAAACTGGAGAGTCCCTTTTTTGCTTATTGCTGTATCTCTTGCGCAAAACTCTTGTAATCTCCCAGCCACTCTGTCACGTCCCTGTTTGCTCTTTTTGTGTGCCACAGTGACAAATGACTGGAAATGGAAACTCAAATGGAAAGGTAACTTGTAGCTCTGGAGAACAGTGAATTTGACTTGGCATAAAACTAGATTCAGGTACTATAATGAAATTCCCTTTTCAGCATGTTTTCTTTTATTTGTTCCTTAAATGAATGTCACTTTATTTTAAGTGCACCTAGCTCAGTGAAACTCAGCTCAGCTTCAAATCGGTCCTCTAAGGAAATAGCCCAATTTCTTCTGCTCTTAAGTTTAACTTTCAACAAAATCTGTGGTTTAAATCAGACACACCTATACATATTTACACACTTTAAAGTGGCATGCACATTTTTATGTCCCAAACAAACTAAATGGTACAACAGCTAAAGGTGATAAAATATTCTGTCTGCCCTTCTTCTAATCTCGGTTAACCATGGCACTCCAAGGCTTAGAAATTAATGTTTGATGAAAATAACAACAATAAAACAGGCCAGCAGATTGCTTTCTTTTATTACCCTTTTATCAAACAAATTTAGCACTATGTGCAATTTTACCTTTTTCTAGCTGCTTGTAGATCTTTAATGCTCATGTGAGGTGAACAGATTAGTTGACTGGAGTCCACCTCTGATAATCTGAATTGATTGGACACAGTTTAGGAAGATATACACCTGAGTGTATAAGGTCCCACAGTTCAAACTGCATATCAGGATAAAAACCAAGTCGAGGTATAAGAAACTCTCTGTACCTCTGTGATATAGCTGTGGTGAGTCAAAGATCAGGACAACTGTATAAAGCGATTTCTAAAGCTTTGAGTGTTCTCAGGAGCACAATGCATTTAAGCAGTGAAGTCTCTAACTACCAGGACTCTTCCTGCCAAACACAGTAACCAGGCAAGAATGGTCAGGACAAAAACCCAAACAGTGCATCTAACAGAACTTGAGAAATCCTCTGTGGAAATAAAGAACCCGCTGGAAGGACGACCATCTCAGCAGCTCTACACTGATTGACCTTTATAGTAGGGTGGATGGACAGAAGTAAAAAAACATATGACAGCTTGCCTGTCAAAGTTTGTCAAACAGCATTTAAAGCACTCTGAAAACATGAGGGAAAGATTCTGTGGTCTGATGAGATGAAAATTTAAGCTTTTGGACAGAACTCCAAGCACCAAGCCTGGCAAAGACCAGACACTGGTGGCAGGGGGCTTTGCAGCAGCTGGGAAAGGGACACTGGTCATTGAATGAATGTATGAAGGAGGTTTCAGTTTTTTTTATTTTAATTTGCATATTATCCATTTAAAATGGAACCTGCAACATATTAAAATCTGCAAACAGTGAAGGGGTCTGAAAACTTTGAGATCCCTGTACATGTCTGTTGTCACTTCCATTCAGCTATCTAACACTGGCGATTTCACTTGTCAGTTTCACTTCTTTGTTCGTACTCATTTTTTCTGTCTTTTCTTATGTTTGCAGCTGTTTTTCATAAAACCCTTGGGCCGTTGTTTTTATTTGGCTTGTATCTGTCTTTTTGGTATATAGCAGCATACCTTCACAGTTTTATCACATCTGTTTTTTAACACTGTAGCAGTTTAGATTAAATTGAAACTATAAATGCTAAACACACTGGCTGCTGGATGTTGGTCTGCTGTAAACCAGCAGGATAACAAACTGTTTAAAGGTCATAAGACTCCATGTGATCCTTTGACTAAATGTTTGCATGTATCAAATTGTAAATGGATGTATTAGATTCATTTACAAATAGATATCATTAGTAATTCTGCCCTACAAAGAGCTCATTCTGTGGTTTCCTATGCTTTGCAGCACATTTATCCCACCTGTGTAACTTCAGCTTACCTAGGTCATCCATCATTGTTCTTTTGCCTGGTGTCATGTCAGTGTAATATTTGGGGTGAGTCTGCCTACTCAGGCAACACTGGCCAACCCATCGCAGTCATTCGTCACCTGACCTTAAACATCTGTACACACAATAATTATCAAGATATTAAACTCAAAACAAAGAATGTCAACTCGATCAGTGGTTAGGGAGTCAAACTCAGTAATATTAGTTCTCTGTGGTTCATTAATGTCTGTATAAAGCTTCATGACAGTCATTCAAGGAGTTGATTCATTTAAGGTAACGCTGTGCATAAATCCAACATATTCTATGTCTGCATCTAACATTTATGTTTTGTCATATCAAGGACTTAGATTCATTCCTACCTGTGTCAGAGTATTTGAGTTACTCTTTTATTTAAGCAGCATCACAGGTATAATTTGGTGCTGCTTACACAGCTTAGATCTCCCTCCATCTATTTATTGATGACACCCGCTTATCCGTCACAGGAGGGCTGGAGCATATCCCAGCTGACAGTGGCTGAGAGGAATGGGTATAGCTGTTACGGGTGCTGACACACAACCATTTCATTCTCACATAATACAGGCAAATTAATGTTGCCAGTTAAGCCTGAGGTTCATGTTTTTAGCCTATGGGAAGGAATTGGAGCACCCGGAAAAAACTATACAGTTACAAGGGGAACAAGCAAACTCCACACTTGGTTGCCAGGTTTGAACCTTATTGCTCTGTGGTCAAGCAGCACAACTGCAGCACAAGGCCACTAAAGCCCTTGTTTTTAACTTTGAAACATCTGAATCCATTTTTTTCTGCCTCCACCATTTAAAATTCCAAAAGTATTTTATGTTTTTGTGAAAGTCTTAAACAGCGATGCAGTGGTTCATTTAGCCAATAGTTAACATCTTTACTACTGTACATACATTTCACAAGTCACAACATAGCACAAGTGTCCTGTCAGAACAAGGCACCAGTGCAGCCAGTGAGTAATATCTGCTGTCATGTTCCCTCATGTGGATTATGTGGAGGCGGCACAGTGGTAATTTGTGTGCACCCGTAATGTAGTGCGGCAGTTAAATGGGAGAGGAACCATATTTCACATTTATAAACTGGCTGTTTACTGCAGCAGCTAGCATTCTGGCTAGCCATCGCTAATCATATCCTGTCCCTCAGGCTCCAGCCTAATCACCTCTGTAACTCCCTCATTCACTTTTTCCTCCCTTGGTTGTTTTACCTTCTCTTTCATTGGAAGGAGGAGGAAGTGGGAGCAGAATGAGACACATCAACAGTCGGAGACTTTCACCACAGTGTCCAGAGCTCACACTGGGGTAGAAGAGAAAGATGACAGATTGAAGTTGACAGACATTTAAAGGCAGATAGAGTACAAATATATATGTGGTATATACACAAATATGGCATAGCATCGGTGATGGAGACTCAATGCAAATACAAACTGTCATCAGGAAGCAAGTCTGAAGAAAATGATGAATCCGATGGGTAAAGAGAGCCAGTGACCAGACAGGCATAAAGGGGATAGTTAAAAATCCTAAATTCCAAGTATGACGAGCACAGTTGTGTGAAATTAAGAAAGTTGTCACCCTTCACGTAATAGATAATGCCAAAGACAACAATAGTGACAGATGAATAAAACCTCCTGACAGTAGGAGGACTGTATTCACTGTAACAGCAACAGTTGTGAGGAGTGACGTTCCAGTGCTTGAAGAGAGCCATCTGCGTATCATATGGTATGCACGTGAGTGTGTGTGTGTGTGTGTGTGTGTGTGAGAATAATGATGCGTGTTGCCTAACACTGGAGGTCATTTTCACTCTACTGCCTCAACACATCCAACAAGCGTAGCAGAGGAAAATGACTGGGGTGGGTAGCATGATGCTAATTAGATGATTGAGCATTACCATTTAGCTGTTAGCTCTGCTGTGTTAATGAACCTGGATGGCAGTGAAGAGAGTTGTATCTGCACATGAGTGTATTACTCTGTGTGTGTATTCCTCTGCTGTATATGTGTGAGTACCAGCACAACTTAGTGATTTTACAATTTATTTAGCAAACAACATTTTGTTTGGAGACCAGTTTTTTTTTTTTTTTTTTTTTTTTTTTTTAAATTAACTAGTTTATGTGTCTTTTGCAGGTGTGTCCTTCAACAGTGTTTACACTCAGATCTGGAGAGTGCTATTACATCTCGCTGCAGACCCATTTCCTGAAGTGTCAGATCTGGCCATGAAAGTCCTCAACAGCATCGCATACAAGGTGTGTTGTGTTTAAATCTTTCAAAGCTGCTCAATCTTGTTATTCTAGATTCTTTTTGCGCCAACGGAGGAGCCAAACACTCAGAGACTGCACTCTGCTTCTTTACAATGTTAAAGGTAAAATGTGTAATATATGAAAGATTTAGCAGCCTAGTGGTGAGTTTGCAGAATGCAACCCATCTGTGAAAGGAGACCTGCTCCCTATGTAGATTTAAAAGGTTTAGTCTAAGATTAAGCAACACTTGGTATTTTCTGGTGATTACACACTGATGACATCATATTTATAATATTTTATATTCCATTTCTGCTAATAGATCGCTGTAAATATTACACATTGTATCTTTAAGAATTTATTATTGATGCTACAGTTTTTTCTGTTGTCATTATAAGTCATTTTGAAAATGAGTATCAACTAATTTCCTAGAGTGTAATGTAATGGGGGTATTATAATTGACTTTTTGTATCTGTATCCATATGTCAATTTTTTTTCACCACATGGTTATGCGGTGCTAAAGATCCATTTAAAGCAGACACTCCCCATCCTCCCACTGCCACTTTCTTACTCTGAAAGGCCATTACTTTTGTTCAAATGCAATTAAGGGCCAATGACTCCCCCAGGCTTGGCAAACGCAGAGCAGAGTGCAGCAAGGAGGCTGCCGTAACTTAAGGAGCCATAATAACCACTATGGTCCACCACCAATCCTAATTTGAGGCACAATTTCTTGTTTCCTACCACCAACACCAATTGTCCCCTCATTTACCTGCAAACAAGATTTTTGAATATGGAGACCTGAAATATTTGCAATGTACAATTTTTTAATGAGGATGTTATTTGAACTGTACTTGTTGTGAGTCTTAAAAATAGCTCTGCCCTTTGCTTCTACCAAATGATACTGAACTACAGTAATCTGACATCAAACACTCCTTTTTTGGCTTCGGATATACATGTAAATCACAGTCAAACTTGCAATTAGGGAAACAAGATAGTACACCCTGCCACTAGTACTACAGAGAGTGTATGTACCATGAAAAAAACGCTATATGGGATGGTATCTGCTCAAAAGAAAAATTGGCTTGTACCAAAGCATCAGCGAGCAAAAAGATGAAAAATTACTTTCAGGCTTGGTAAATCACATTGCGTGTACTAACCAATTTGCTTTTTCTCCACCCATTATTTTGCACTATAGGGCATCCACGCCCCATATTGCATATTCATTAAGTCAAATGTACTAAATGGACAAGGCCTGCTATTTTGTACATTGGAAAGACGCAATTCTGCATGCACGCTGTTTGTTGATCAGGTTGCAGGTTTATTTGCGTGTGCTATCAAGTTTACACACGTTCTTATACACGCAAAACTTTAGTAAATGAGTGTCCTGAAATACTAACCTTTAAATGCATCACTTTCTAAAGTTAACAGCTCCAGCAGAAAGCTCATCAGAGACAGCTTAATCCGAGAACATTCATCACAAGTTCACAAGTGTTAACATTAACCTATCTTTGAATCTAGCTCTTTTAATTGGGATTTTAAATGTCAAATGTTATTGATTGTAACAAAGTGAACAAGGTGAGCAGCTAATTAAAATGTACTTGCTTCACACATGATAAAAGCTTTAAATGTTTTTTAATAGCACCTCTTGCTGTATAATGTTGGGGTGAAGGTCCCTTGTCACTTTTTTTTAATATACATGTTTTTCTGGTCTTTTTCTCCTTGCTTGGGGATGACTAGTAAAGTTGCAGGAAAAAAGCAAAGGTACATACACCTTTTTTGTTTTAACTGAAAACAGGTTAGAGCTTTCACCTGGCAAAGGGGTGCAATTAAAAACAGCATTACCAAAGTCCCTTACTGTTTCAGTGGACTTCAGGAAGACTCTACTCTCCTACTCATTTTAGTGAGTCATGAAGGGGAGTTTACGACTTGAATCGTCTCATTTCCCTCACCTCACACAGCAGATATCTCTTTTCACACATGGGATAATCATGGCATTCTTCTCCACTAACTACATCCTCCTTCCATCAGCCCACTGTTTTCACCTTGATTAATTTCCTCTCACCTTCTCTGCTTCCATGTTATCACTATGCATCATGCTGGCACTTTCTCCACTGGCCAAACTTTTTTGATTTTCTTTCATTAACTAAAGAGGACCACAGAGAGGGCTTTCTGAGCCATCATGTTTATAACATGGTCTGTGTACACACACTAATTTATGTGCTCAACTGACTTAGTTTCCAGCCAATTAATGACAGAGGAAGTGAGGCAATGTGAGTTGAAACAGGAGCACAAGCTTCTTCCCAGGGCAGAGCAGAGCAGAGCTGCCAGTAGAACTGATTACCCCAATTTTACTGCAAGTGCTAGAGTTTTGCCTAGCACATTTTCTGGAAAGTGTGTCAGCAGATAAGGCATTTAGCCTCCCGTGTTTGTGTGATGTTTGTTTACCACATGTTGACAACCAGGAAATGTGCATAAATAACCATGAGCAGGTTGCATAATCGAGTTGTTTCAACCAATGAGCTTGTATCTTCACGTTCATGCACACATATTTGTAAAAGGAATTTACTATAACCTCTGCTGCTTTAGGATGAAGAAAGACATTTGATAAAATTCTTGACTTGTAACACGCAGTGATGGTTAACGGAATAAAAGTCGTGATCTTTGAGTGCAGGACAGGCTCGTTGACAACATTTCATCAACCATCCTGCCTGTATTTTTTTTCTTAGTACTATTACTATTATAAATGTGTAGTTACTCTGCATGGTGCCTGCATCAAATTCATGCATTCATTTGTCAAAAATTAGTATATCCTTCAGTTGTTTATCTGCTTTTCCTTTTTTTGTCCTTGTCGTTGAATTGATTTTGTTGTGATTGGGTAGAAAGGAGCTTAAGTTAGTGATAGAGCTGTTTCCATAATAACCTTTTCAGCTGGTTTTAGTGCTATGTTGTTTTATTTCCAATTGTCTTTTAATGAAGCACTAACAGCTAACCCTAACGCGTGTGTTTGTGTGTTTGTGTGTTTGTGTGTGTGTGTGTGTGTGTGTGTGTGCGTGTGTGTGTGTGTGTGTGAACTTTGCATTAAAAACTTTTCTCCCTCCCTTTCAGCCTTTAGACTCAAGCCTCAAACAAAACATAGATGCCACAATTTCTAATTAGCATAGAAATCAAATCAAAGGCAATCCCAGTTAGCAGAATGCGTTTGCCTTTGTTAACTAGATTTACATTGCACAGTTTTCTCTCCACCTGGCTTGAGTAAACAACAACTCTGCTATTCATCAGTGGTGCTTTGCCTCTATTGTCTTTATTAAGTTTACCCCTCCCCTGTGAGAGCCTTTAGACAACTCACAATGAAGAGGTTATATTACCTGCTCCGCTTAATGAGATAAAGTTGTGGAAATTTAGGCAAACTTTGTGAAGTGCTGCACTTTTTTGCACTGATACAGCAGTGTTCAGTATTGCTTCTAATCCTGTCCTCAGGTTTGGCTCTGAAATAGTTGACTCCCTCATCCCATTTCCACATTTTAATCATAATCCCAAATTCCAGTGTGGTTACTGTTGATGCAAGAAACACATGAAGTAACCCGCTTTCTTTTTCCTCAGGCAACGATGAACGCCCGGCCTCAGAGGATCCTGGACTCTGGTTCTCTTACCCAGTCAGCCCCGGCCAGCCCCACCAGCAAGGGCACACATATCCACCAGGCTGGGTGAGGGAACATTTTTCACATACATGAATATCTAGAATATAGAGAAAACTCATTACAGTAAAGCCCCAAAACACATGCATCATGCATACAGCTCACCTAGCCTTCTGGCAAAACAAACACTCTCATTGTTAAAGTAGACAGTGAAAAAAAACACACATTAAACTAAATTTAGCATAAAACCCTTAATGATAATTTTGTTTTCAAGGGCATCCTGGCAATACATTATATTTTACAACATACTGTATAAAACAGATGGTGCATGAACAATAACATAAGACCAAACAGAGCCAATGATTGGACAAAAGCACAAATTTTTAGAATTAGTGAACAAGGTTAATATTGGTCTACAAAATTGTGGATAAACTGTTATTAAATATGAGAAAAACACATTTTTTCTGTTGTAAAAATGAAACATTTAACATTTCTATAAAGGCACAATATAAAACCACATTTGCGACGCTTGACTACTCTTCTGGAGGTGTATTGGGGGCAGTCGTGGCCTAATGGATAGGGACTCGGACTTGTAACCTGAAAATTGCAGGTTCGAGTCTCAGGTCCGGCGGGGAAATTGTCGGTGGCACGTAGCGAACAGCCAGTGCCCCGTCCACCTTCAATACTACGACTGAGGTGAGACCCTTGAGCAAGGCACCGGACCCCCAACTGCTCCTCGGGCGCCGCAGCATTGCCCACTGCCCACCCCCCCGGGTGTGTGTTCACTTGCTGTGTGTGTGCACTTGGGTTTGGGTTAAAAAGCAGAGCACAAATTCCGGTGACCCATACTCGGCCAGTTAAGTCACTTTCACTTCACTTTCTGTCAGGCCCTTGGATGAGAATTGTTTGATCTGACTGTTTTACATAACTCTCCAGAATCACCATTATCACACTTGTAAGCTTACCTTTAAAAACTAATTGATGGTGTTACATAACTGTCTAGTGCTCAAATACACCATCCTGTTTAAAATATAAATTCCTAAGAAGGCTGCCTGTTTCTCTAGAGAATCAGGCAATTAAAAAGGCAAATTTGGTGAGTCTTTCTTGTTTGTTGTGTTCTGTTGACTTTCTTGCTTCTCCAGGGGGTCCCCTCCCATGCCCAGTGCTAGCAGCTCCAGTTTGACCAATGAGGTGCCCAAACCCCCTGCAAGAGAGCAGCCAGCCTCACGGCCGCCCTACACTCCCACACTAGGAGGGCAAGCACCCCATTCCCACCAGTTCCCCCGTACACGCAAGATGTTCGACAAGGGACCAGAGCAGGTAAAGGGAGACGCTGCTGAATGAATGTGTAGCTCAGGCATTGTTTCACTACAAGGTTTCTAACTTGATTCTTTTTTTACTCGTTTTGAGTCTTTGAATTGCTACCATTTTCATGTGTGGGTTCAGGCACCTGAGGACGGGGACGAGCCGGGTGGTCACAGGAACTACATTAGCCCTGCCCTCCAGACTGGCCTGTGTGACTGGAGTGCAAAGTATTTTGCTCAGCCTGTTATGAAGGTAGTACCCCCCACATCTTCTCTGTCCTCTCTTTTTCATCCATTGTTCTTTTCACCACTGTTGTCTCCAACCCTCATTATCCTGAGAGTAAGGTAAAAGTTCTTTTTGCCCTTTCTATCCATGAGGTACTTCATAATAAGAACAGTCCACACATAAACGTCAGTCGAGTTATTACAACATATTATTAAATTAAAAAAGAAAGGGCTCATATCCATCTTGTTTAATACCTTATTTAAAAATAATATTTTCATCTTATTCCCCTGCCAAGCAATCTAGTTCTTAAACAGGGTAATGTGGTTGCTAAGCAACAAAGTTGTCCTGATACTGTATGACAGGTAATTTTCAGTTTTCACATAAATATTTATGTGAAGTGGTGTCATAGGTGCATGTTTGTCAAGCATTTTACAATGGCTGCCAGAAGTGAATGAGCCATCTGAGGACATGAGCTCTGTGTTATCGAATTTATTTAAAAAAATAATGAAGTCCTATGCAAAACAGCGTGGAGGGGGCTAATCACAGTGTGAGAGAGTACCTGCTGCTTGTACAAGATGGCTTTACTGAATAATTTAGTTGTCCCGGCTCCATAACTTAACATCTCTTGTGTGAAATTTAAGATTAAAGGAAGAGCTTTTTACCGGGCATAGTAATTGCAGCCAAATTTTGTAATATTAAGTCAAGCTGCAACTTCACATTTGTGGTTTGAAAATTATTTAAAGAGAGGGAAGCGTGAGGGTCAAATAGAGGAGGAAAGGGAAAGTATTGGGAGTGGAAGAATAAAGTAAGAAAAGTATTAGATATTAATGTGTGTATGAGAGACGGAGAAAGCGGCTGATACAGAAGAAAAGTGAGAAGAAATAAAGGCTTTAGTCAAGTAAAATATTTACAACGTCGAGACTTTCGGGCAAAAGGAGGAGGGTAGTAAAATATTTGAAAAGGAGAGAAGACAATAAGGGGCAGACTGAGTGTGGGAGAAGACGAAAAGTAGAGTAGTTGACAGGGAAATAAAACTGTATAAAACGCATGGCGGTGAGATGAACGTTATGAAAGGAAGACTGAGTCAGAAGTGGCAGCAAAAGGTGATGTCAAACAGAGAGATGATTGGATGGAAGAGTGAGTGAAGGAGCAGGAGGAGGAATGCGGTTTCACTGTAGTGCAAATCAAAAATGCTGTGTTTGCAAAAATTTTGAGTGCTGCCATAAAACTCTACTCCATTACAAAGCTCTCTATGTGTGTGTGAGCACTCTTCAGAAATCTGCACACACGTTACCATATCACTGTGTCAGCAGAGTGTGTTTGTGTGTGCGTGTCCACACCTATAGTTTTTTAGAGGCGTGTGACATGCGATGACATTGAAGATTGTCATCACGCTAGAAAGAGATGTCTGCAGGGGTCCCACACAGGAATCATGGGTGTTGATGAAACATACAGACAAAATACCTGAGCCAACAACAGAACCCCTATTTTCACATACCTCCCAGTCTCTGTCTTTTTTTGTAATTGTAGTTATTAATATTGTGAGCAGCACAAGCTTGCCAGATGGTTTCTTCATAATATGTTGTAGTAGGAAATGTTGGACCAGATTCAGACAGCGTTTTTGCATAAACAAAATACTAATGTTCAAATAGAGTTTTCAGCCAAAAGAGAGACTTAAAACTGTATTTATGGAAATGTGTTAAAAGTCAAAAACAGAAATCTCTTGTTGACAAAAGTCTTCAGACCATTTGCTGTGGTTGTCCAGGCTGCTCAGTGTGCATCCGTATATGCATACAGTAGTACATGTATGTATAGACCAACAATGCAGTATATGTTCTATGAAGAATAAATCTTTTGATAAAAAATTTAATTTTAAAATTTTAAGACTTTAATTTCAGTCATATTTACCTTTCAAGGATAGGCTCAGACTTTTCGACCTGTTGTAGTACAGCTAGGCAAGTATTCCAGTAGGCCATGACGGGGAGACAGTTAACCTAATTCCAAATTATGTCCAGTCAATTTAATTTACAACAGGAGGACTCCAATCAAGGTCTAGAAACATCTCAGCAAAGATCAAGAGAAATGGGAGGCACCTGAGCTAATTTTCACGTGTTGTTACTTATGTAAATGTGATATTTCAGTTTTTCCTTTTTAATACATTTTTAAAAAAAATGTCTTTTTGCTTTGTTATGTGGTTCTGAGTGTAGATTAATGACAAAAAAATGAATTTAAACAATTGTACTATCAGGCTGCAACAGCAAAATCAACAAAAAGTGAAGGAGGTCTGAATACTTTCTGAATGCATTGTATTTTTAGCCCTATTGAATATTAGTGATTTTATTGTATTGGTCAATGTGGAGACCGATACAATACAGTGTCTGTAGAGAATGTATGCATGAGTGTCTTGCATACTAACACACACACATGCTTTGGCTCTCTCTCGGACATGGGAATGCATCAACCTCAGTCTGACTGCTACTGTAAAACCACCTCCTCTCAGGTTTGGTCAAGATGTGATATGCAGATAAACTATACACGCTCACAGAAACACAGTATGTCTAATCTACATCTCATATACAAATAAAATGTTTTCACAAGCTCCATTCTGAAAGGTTAAAATTCGTGTTGTTTCCTTAAAAGCAATAGTATAAACATATGGCACTGTAGCTGTGTGTGTGTCTGTCTGTCTGTCTGTCTGTGTGTGTGTCTGTTTGTCTGTGTGTGTGTGTGTGTGTGTGTCAAGGCTGTTTAGCATTCAGTGGGCGTTAGAGGCCTCACTATAGAAATGTGCTTAATAAGCACACCCTGGCAACCAGCATTTAAAAACACTATTAAAGTTTTCCTCTGTTGTTTATGCTTGCTTATTATTTATTTGTTTATTAAATATGCATAATAGCAAAATCCAGGTTTTAAATTTACAGCTTTAATAATTTTAGCTGAAAAATTACATATCAGTGTTATATTACATTCTGCATATTTAAAGAAGGGAGTCATTCTCTTCTCTTAAAATAAAGCCGGCACAAACTCTGTGGGGGCTGTTTTGTTACATAAGACATAATAAAGTTAATATGTCTCTTATTGTCCCACTGCTCAACAGATGTGATCAAAGTGAACCTGAGATTGTGACTCATTAACTGAATAACTGCATGAGTTCCTCTTAACACTGTACTATGGTGAGAAAAGCTGCAAACGTTTAGGTGTTTTTCAATGCGGGAACCAACCTGTGAACTGCAGCTTCCTGTCACCTGAACTTATAAAAGTGGTCACTTCTGCTCTGCTTTTCCACTGTGTTTTTTCCTGTGTCAGTCATGGTTCACATACAGTACACAGTACACAGTTCACAGTACAGTTTGCCTTGGTAGCTGCGTAATGGTGAAGCAAACCAGGAAGACTGACTTCTGCTTTTGTATGAGTGAATAGAACATTTGGAGTCGATCCATGATGTAAACTGTGCAAGTCTGGAAGTATTCATAAATTCAGATTTGTAAATGTTATGTGGAAAGGAAATGCTTTATTTGATCTTTCCCATGTGTCATAGAAATAAAACTCTTACATTTACTGGTTCGTAGAGGTTTTGTCAGACAGACAACCCCCAGCCCCTACCCAGTAAACAGTAATTATCCTGAGATGAGTTCTGGCTCTTCAAGTAAACGAGGGAACAGGGAGAGAGAGAGAGAGAATTTTATATCATACAAGGGGGAAAGATGGACTGAAAAATGTTCAATTTGTCCATGCATTACATTCAAATATGTTTAGCTTGTGCTAATGTGTGGTTTGTCTTCCTGCAATCTTGACAAAACACACCCATATTAGTAACCTCTATGATGGCATGTACAGATCAATCAAGTTAGACGTTGTTTGTTCACGTTTGAAGTTTAAATCAGATTAGACAGTGTCTAATCTCCTGATGCTGATGAAAACATCTCAAGAACAATAGCAAGATATTTACCCATTTGTTCTTTATTGGAAATTCCAATGATCATGTGATGATGTGAATGTCTTGGTGCCTATCTTTCTTTTTGAAACACCTTATTAGATCCCAGAGGAGCATGACCTGGAGAGTCAGGTGAGGATGGAGAGGCAGTGGAGGTTTCTAAGAAATGCTCGTGTGAGAAGACAGAGCCGAAGCATTACGCAAAGAGGTTGGTGGCAAATAGAGATATCTTTTCCCATACGCATTAATAATAATAATAGTAACTTAGTGGGTCCTTAAGTGGATTTCTCAATATTTGTGAAAAGTTACAGGTGAATGCAGCTATGGAGTGTATTTCAAATTAAGAATTCATTTGCACAGATATTACTGGATATTAAATCAAATCAAAATGTCCAGGTACATAATGGAACAAAATGTTGTCCCAAGTTTTAACTTCATGGACAATACATGACATGGCCACTCTCATATCTTTTAGAAAAGCCAAGACACACTTATTAACGGCGCACATACTATACACAGGCCAGTTGAGTGGGAATAAATATTAGAGCTAATGTTGCTCTTTGTCTGCTAGTTGTTAAAATGTGTGCTAGTAATAATAGTAACTTTATTAAAATATGTTAGATGTGCGATTTGATCTTATTGTTTTGCCCACAGATGGGCCATTGCACTGCAGTTTTAAAAACAACTGTGGTATATTTCACATAAGTATCTGGCCAAATCTCATCTTCATATTATGAAACTAGATTATATTTCTTATTGCTTTGGAGATTTAAGGCGACACTTTGGAATCAACTACATTTATCACATTCTTTAATGCATTCTTTACAGTAAACTTTTGTATTTGTTGAATCCAGAATGTAGCAGCTCTGAAAATCTGTAGTCACAAAGTGGGAAAAACAGGTTTTTATCTAGACAGCTTTGTTATTTTGCAAATGTTTTTACCAGTGGTCTGAGGTTTAAGAATTGAGCCTTGAGGGACTCCACATTTCAGGTTGTCTTTACTTGACTACACGATTACTAATGGGCAGAAAATGGTTTATGTGTTACATAAAAGGAATATATACTGTAGTAATTACAATTACCATAACAGGTACTGACATCACCAGCACTGAGATTTTGCCCGAATCATTTTAGTTGAGTGCTTTTGGAGCCTTTGTAAAGGCAGAATTTGGTTGATATCCAAGGTTTCAAACAAAAAAAAAAAAAAAAAGGGCCAAACTGGGCCACACACCAGGTGTAACCGTTACAGCTCTGTTGCAGGCACGTGAGTGAGTATGCAGACGATTTGCAGTGATGAAAGTAAATTGACTGAAATCAGGCCACAGTCAGAAATAACCCCCTTTATGAGTCACAGAACTCCCCTTCACGGACACAGACACACACAGACCCACACATCTAAAAGCCCAGGGTGCCGGCATGCACACAGACTCCCTGAGTGAAGTCAGAGCTTTCTCAAACAGAATAGCTAACACCCCAACGTCATTGGCAGCCCCTTCCTCACATACACACATAGTCACGAGGCAGCTGGCGTCAGAGCTGAGGTTTGCTCATGCACACCTCTGTCTCTTTCACACTATTCGCTCAATCATTGAATTCCCCCATCCATACAGTTTTTTGAAAGAAAGTACTATGCTCTCATTCACTCTGCACACTCCATAGAGAAATCAGAGTTGAAGCGAGGAGGAGGAAGGAGGCTGGGATGAAAGAAGAGGAGAACTGAGGATGGAGGGCGTGAGAAGGAGGCGGCAAAGCTAGAAATAAGAAGAGAGAGAGAAATATTTTGGCTTGTAAACCTGATTTGACTTTTTTTCTTGTTGAAGCAAAATTTACACACATCAATATGCAGTTCTGAAGGCCTTGGGGTAGTTTCAGATTTTACAGTGGTTGCATATCAAACAGCACAAACAAAAGCAAATCAATGATGATGATCTTGCTCAGCTTTTCACAGAAGTCCTCAGTTTTCTGAATATACTTTTCCCCTCAGCTACATATTTTCATCACAGCTGCATCAGTGATGAATTTGTGATGGATTTTTCCTCATTCTTTTTCAGCTCATTATGGTGGTCTCAATAGTATGTTCAGATAGCCAAGGACAAGCTGGCAAATCAATATGTGCTGTTGCTATGACAACATATGTTGAGGCAGTGTAGTTAATACTAGCAGTGGCATGTGTTTTACTTGCAACAGTCTGCCAAAGGGGTACACAGTTTTTTGCCTTGCCTCACAACACCCTAACAATGCTGTAATTTTTTCCTAACCTCAAAAAGTGTTTTATAAAGTTCTCATTGTTTATTCATTTATTAGTTTATTTATTTATTGTATAGACACTCATGTACTGTATGTGTATGTAATGTATGTTCCACCCCGTTCTGTCCCGAGGCTATAACCCAGTTTCCCCATTAGCGTTATCAGTGTTTCATCTTAACTTTAAGAATGCATAACAATAACTCAGAGCATCTTTAAATTAGCCAACCTTAGTTACTGCACTTGTAAGATAACAAATGCCTTCTTTCAGCCAATGCTTTATGACAATTTGTTGGGTTTTTTTCTATATCTGTCTGAGGTAAACCTAAATGTACACACTGTATTTGAGCAGAGCAGCCAGGGATCAGGCTCTTGCTGTTAAAGAGGGGCCCGATGTTCTGACTATGTGAAGCGTTTGAGTATTACAGTTTTTCAGGTATAAGGCATTGTGCACATTTAAGATCACAAGAGTTTCATATCTGTCACTAGCAACTTATCCAATAATCCGATATCCGAAATAAATCTACCTCATAAGCGACCAGACTATTTCACTTTTTCCACACTTTATTGTGTTGTGAAATTTGTTTTGAATAGATACCATCAATTACCTGTAATGCCCAGCAGAAACATTTTGTGTAAATTTACAAATTTACTGAAAATCTGAAATTTACAAAAGTATTTGAGTATAAAGTAGATGCTTTCCCTGTTCTGGTTTGTCTATCCTATTACAGGTGTTTCTCGCCTGGATGATCAAATATTCATCAATCGCAATCCTGGAGTACCATCTGTTGTGAAGTTCCACCCCTTCAACACATGCATCGCTGTGGCCGACAAGGACAGCATCTGGTCAGGGACATTAAACACACGTTGACTGAAAGACTGAAAAAAAAAAAAAAATCTGTTTTATATCAAGAGAACTGTTATGTAAATGATTCAGGTTTATGCTTGATGGTTTTAAATGAAAAAGGGATCAAATTACGACTTGCATTCTAAAAGTTGTATGTCTTGTAGTTTCTGGGACTGGGAGAAAGGTGAGAGGCTGGACTACTTCTACAACGGAAACCCTCGTTACACTCGCATCACAGCCATGGAGTACCTGAACGGACATGACTGCTCATTACTGCTTACTGCAACAGGTTTGAAAAATGCACATACATGTACTCAGTGACATGAAAGATTCACAGTGTTGCAGTGCAAACACTTAAGTTAGAAATCAGTAAAAAATTTTCCTTCATTGAGCAGCTCAAATGTTCTCATCCACCAGCTTTGGGGAAATTGCACCAAGATTAATCTGTAGCAGCAGCAAACCTTAAACTCTTCCCCTCACAAGCACACACATACACCAAATACTTGTGTATTCATCCACATTCATTGACAGAACAAAGCAATTATTCTCCATAGCTTTATCTTCATAATCTAGAAGAACTGTAGGAAATATCACTACATTAACACACACACAGAAACTTTTTTTTTTTTTTCTTAACAGTGTAACATTAACCTAAGAATGGATGTTGTATTTCATTGCACCCCTCCTTAAACCTTGATAAAAGCGCAGGGATTAATATATTTAAATTCCACCTCATCAAAATGTAATGTGCACTTATTCAGCTTTTCTCCATCAGTCATGCTCTGAAGGATATTAGGGAGGACATTAGTTATAAAAAATACACAGCATTAAAAAAGTAAAACGCAGAATGTAAATCAAGTGGAGACTTTTATGGATTGTAATAGCTCCCTCAGAAGAGTGCATGGACGTGTTTTATCTTTAGCTCAGTGTCTTAGCTGTGTTTCACACAGGTTTTTAAGGTTAGAGACTCTTGTTTCATTTTGTTTCTCACAGACAAGATGCTTTGAGGCAAAGAGTGTTTAAGATGCTGCTCTAACCTCTCTATTGATTATTTTTTATATAGTGTGTCTGTGTGTCTTCACGGTCCCACTGTGAATACAGACGCGTGTGTTGCATGTTTGAATTGAGTTTTCATAAAATAATCTATACAGTTCAACCTGCATTTCCAGAATCATCAAGATAACAAACAATTGTGTGTGTGTGTGTGTGTGTTTTGTGTTTGTATGTGTGTCTGTGTTACTTCCAGATGATGGAGCATTACGTATCTGGAAGAACTTTGCGGATCAGAAGAACCCAGAGATGGTGACGGCATGGCAGGGCCTTTCTGACATGCTGCCGACTACCCGAGGTCAGCCTTCCACCTGCACTCACATTAAAGATCAACAGTCTTTTTTACTATCTAGCCCCACCACCCACCCAAAACTCCCATAATACAGTACTCACTGTCCATCCCATCCCAGTCACACTTCCCCCCACCAATGTAAGCTACTGGTCATACCAGACCAGGTAAGGCTACAACATCAAAACCCCCCGTCTATACTGAACTGAATAATGGAGTGTTATAGTTTATGAATGGATCTTTTCATTTCTTACAGGAAGAAGGTGTTCTTATTCCATTTGTTAGGCTCACATGAGTTAATTTGTGTGTCAGTTCTGTATGTACAGTAATATTGCTAAATATAGGACTGATTTGAGTAAACTGTGGTATAAAATTTGAAATTATTAGTCTTTGCTAGACAATAAACATATCTTTGATTAGGTGCTGAAACTCAGAATTCAGACTCTTAGTAATAGGTGAGATCAGTCAGAGTTTTTGGATGACAAAAACCCCACCTCATGGCTGTGACACTGAAGTTACTAGCCCACTAATGCCATCAAACCCAGCCCAAAGTGTAATCCTCACTAACTACTATGTTTTAAAATAAAGGTACATTGATTCTGAAGTTGGGCAGAGAAGGTTTTAGTTATGCAAACAATTGTCAAACATTTGATAGTAGCTGATGCAGAATCTTTGCTCACCAAACAGAGATCCACTCTAATTACTGAATATGTCAAACTCTACGGGTAGCACACAAGCTGTCACAAGAACCAGGTCCCTGTTGTGTGTGTTAGCACACACAGGCCAGGCCCCTACACCATCAACTCTAGCTGAGTGTGTCACATGCTCTGTGTGATAACAGATTTGACCTGATGCAATGAAAGGAAAGATGAAACCAGAATGTAAGAGTCCTTCCACACTGGTCTGGCGTGTTCCTGCTGCACTTGTGGCTGGTTTTGTCTTTAGAGACTGGAGTCTGTCTTTCTTTCCATGGTAATTAGTCCAAACTATCATAATTTAATGTTAGCTTTAACCCCATTGTCTGTCTGACCTGTCTTATCCCATCACATTTGTCATATATGACAAAGTTGGAAGCAAGTTTAACATTTTGGGTGGCTTGAATCATTAAGTGGGACAAGTGGAATATTGGTCATTCTTCTCTTGTAGAGTTGTGTTGATTCAGTGCAACTTATCATTTTAAACTTAGACTTATCTTCTGTGGTGACACACTTTCATAATTCGTGAGGCAGAGTTATTCACAGATTTTTGAATCCAGGCCTGACACCCACAGTACACACTTGTCAGAGACATCTACCCACTTCTATGTTGTTCTGGGTTACCCACTCTCATTCTCAGCTCTCCACTGGTCCACATTTTTCTGCCTCAAGCATTTCTTGGCTGTCGTTTCTGGGTCAGGGACGTTTTTTATGGAGACTGTGACAGCCGTAGGATTTATTGTATCTTTAGTAAATACAATAATTAAAAATCCCACTTTTTTTTGAATAAGTTTTTAAAATGTCCTGCATAAGTGATGGCAGTTTTATGTGGGTGCCTTGCATCTTATATACTGTATAACAAGACATATTTGCCTAATTGGAAGCAACGAGAGCAGGGCTGTCAGGATGAGTGACTGGCTGACTCACTAGCTGACAGGATATCTGCACAGAGGTGTGGACCACACATTGCATGCACATATGTGTTTCCGTTATCACAAAGCCAGAGAGTCACCGGAGCTTTATGGGACCCACAGAGAGGCGACATACTTTAACTAGCATCACTGTCTGTCTGCCTCTCATGACACAAATCACCCTGAGAGACTCTTCCTCTGGGGAGGTCTCAGCCACGGCCATGTTTCTACTAAGACTTTAACATTTAATGGTGTGCTTGTTACCCTGGATGTGTTGTTAGTGACAGTTGCTGTGCAGATTCTTCAGACTACTGTGGAAGCATCAGTTTTAATATAAGCAGAGAGTCAGCTGAGATCTTTTCTGGAAAAGTTTTACTGAAGAGTCCAGCTTTGACTTGTGGTGTTCAATTGTTTTTTGGTTGTTGTTTTTTTTACTTTGGCAAGGAGCTTCAAAAACATCTGCTATCACTCACACACACACACACACACACACACACCCTCACACACACACACACACACACACACGTTTCCCTATTACTCTCATATATACCATCTCCCGTCTTGGCCCAGTAATCATGCAGTTTAATGTTATTACCATTACTTGGAAGACAGAATACAATAATTATGTGCTCATGTTTTTCAATTTCATGGTTTTTAACATTGCCTCAGCTACATTAATAATGCAAAACCAGAGGAAATATTACACAAGACTGTCTTTGTGCTGCCAAAAACCTGCTCTACCTCCACCTGTAACCAGTTGCTACAAGACTCTCAAGGAGATGCTGGCAGACACACACACACACCACACACACACACACACACACACACACACACACACCTGCGCAGTTGGTCTTCACTCATCCAGTTCCTGTCATCAAATAACATGCTTGTAAGCAGTTTTTCATCAATGAACCATCTCAGTACAATTTGTTTGTCTGGCTCCATGTTACTTTGCTGGTTCTGTGATAGTGTTTTGTGTTCATCACCCCTTTAATAGAGGCTGAACAAGGCGGCTACTGTAGTAGTTTTTCAGATCCATTTATTCAATGCACCTTCATATCCTCTTAAATTATTTTTGTATGTCCTTTGAAAGTCTCACCCAAACTCTCACTGCCATGCTCTACCAGTGGCTCTACCCTGTCTGCTTTTTTGCACTTTGGTGAAGGGATTTGGAATTCTGTGTCCTGCAGGCTTGGAAGTTGGGGACAGACTGTGCAGTTGTGCAGATTCTCCGAACTCTGTTTGTAATGCAGAGGCAGCAGCAAAGATCACATCTCTCTGCCTCTCTTCTTTCATTCTTTGATCACTTTTAGTCATTTGAGAGACTCTGTCATTGGGAAAGAGTAGCCTTGTTCATCCTGCTGCCTTCTGAATGCATGTGGAGCATACTCAAAAAGTCATACTTTTTAAGTTTGTATGAATGTGTTGGTCTGCATGCTCACAGGTCCTTGCTAATTTGTTGCTTGCTTTGTTGCATTCTCACTGTCCTCCCTCCCCTCCTCCTCCTCCTCCTCCCTCCTTCCATTTGCTCCCTCCCCTGCTCGCAGGTCTGGCCAGAAGGGTCTCCATCTATCTTGACAGGAGTAAGCAAGGAGGTGAGTGTCACCATTCTCTTCTCTCCACCTTCACTCCTAGAGCAAAGGTGCTGCACTAAACAGCTGGCAGTGTGTCTCTTTTTGGATTCTTTTGATTCCTCCTACCACCACCATCTTCCCTCATTCTTTCATCTGTCTGGTGATGCTCCATCACTCCATCCCTGGAAGTCACCCCAAAGATTAGAGAGTCATGAAGGAAAAAATGAGGAAAACGTGATGGGCCAACATTACTCATAATTATTTAAATGCTAAGTCCTGCTCCTTTAGTTTTACTTTTTACTTTCATTTCTAGCACAACACACCTGCATTTGGCAGTGATAACTGTGTCACAATTAGTAATCAAAACATACATTTTAAATAGAAAACCCTGTAAAAATATATGCTCTGGATTGCCAGATACATGATATACTAGATGACTGAAACTAAAGCCAAATGTCCCAAGCAAAAAATCGGAACCCCCATCTGTTGATGATTTGTGTAGCAGGGATGTGAATATAGAAACATTACTTATCTTTTTGTTTATGAAAAAAAACATATAAACTAATTAAATAATCTTTGGAAAAATGTTTAGTTTGGGGGGAGGGCCTTGCCAATTGACCCGTCATATAGCACATGGCTATCTGATTGAAATACACATACAAAACACTATTCAAATAAATGCATATATGCTTATATATTGGTCAAAAAAATAGCTTTTGTCTTTAGTAAAGCCGAACCTGATCTTCAAAAGACACTGCTCCCATTCCTCATCTTCACCTCAAAATGGCTTCTTTCATGTATTAAAAATACATTAATTTCAGCTGTTCCCAAAGGTGTCGGTGTTTAATTGGGAACATGTTGGTGCTGTGTGATTTTTAATAGTGCAGAACCACCCAGTCCATCTCACCGGAGGGATCAGCCTATTAAATTCCAGAGGAACCAGTGAAATTAGGGGACTGTGGTTGGCACAGGATGGAGCCCCTATTCCTGCAGCTGCTGCTCTATTAGTATGCAAAGGGTTTACATGAGAGAGGTTTGGGCAAAAACAAGAGGGAGATATTTTTCAGGTAAAAGTGAGAGAATTCTTATGATGTAAGATCAGAGAGAGGGGTAAAAGAGGTAGCTGGACAGGCAAAGGATAGATCAGGGGATGTGGTGAGAGAGTACAGAGCTAAAATAATGAAACCAAACAAGTAGAAGTTGGATGTTGTGTTTCAAAATTCTAGTATTGTTTATTTCAGGGGGATATGAAGCACACATAACAAACCACAAACATAGATACTCCTTACCCGCATTGGAGTTCTGATTAGTGTTGGTTCAGGAATCAAAGGGAGTGAAGCACACAAACTTCACATCTCAGCAGATTAGATTGAGAGCCCATCTAATTAGGTTCTCATCCACATACTGTTAATGATGTTTCAGCTGGGATTTTTTTTTCCTTTCTTCATTTGCTGCCCTCTTCTCACTACCACCCTGTCATGAGTGGAGATGAGTTTTTCTCTGTTATCTTTTTTAGTCCATTTTCTTTTGGCTGCACAAGTAAAAGTAGGACAGCCCTCTCCTCTTTGGCTTCAGGGAGGCAGTCACTGTCCTGCTCTATCTACATTTAGCTGCCTGTGCCTTGTTAACATTGGAGTTCTGGGAAATTGCTAAATTCGGAGCAAAAGACACTGTGACAAGACACTGAGAGATACATGACTTAGACGTCTCAGGAAAATGAAGCAAAAAAAAAAAAACCTTAGCGGTACGTTCACTGCAGCCTTCACAGGAATTCAAAGGATGGGGTTTTAGCAGACAGTAAATGAGAGACAGAGACATAATTTTCCTAATATGTTGATGAGGCGTAATTATAGCCGGAATGTAGGAAATCTTAAACAATAAGGTCATCTCTCTGAAACTACTGGGTTAGAGTTGAGCAACCTCCCCAGAGATGGGTCTTAAGAATGGGTCGTGTATGGGGCCAGGTTGTTTTTCTTTGTAAAGCTTCTGAGTCTAGTTGGGCAAATGGAACTTAAAAATATAACATCTCTCTCTGACTGATTTCAACTCTCGGTAATATCAGGCATCAGTGACATTACTCTTTGGCAGTACCCAGGTTGGGTTTGGGTTGTACGATGTTGGCACAAACATATTTATGTATTTCACTCCTCCACTTCTCCATCAAAAAGTTGTAGTATTATTTCATGGCTTTTGGAAGTATTATTTTGAACAACATTTGGGGGTCTCCCTTGTGAATTATATAAAATTTTGTGAGAATTGAATGTGAGAACCAGAATATTCAGGTCAGCTAGTGCTAATGTCATCTTATGCCTCATTTCACAAAGTCTCTGTCAACCAACCAGGTCAAAGTGTTTCACCTCCCTAGATGCCAGGCCCCACCCTCCAAAGGTTAGACAAATGCCAGAGCAGAGGAGTCTCCCTGCCACTCAGAGCACTCCCATAGATAATGTCATCTTATGTTAGAGACCAAAGCATGGCAGGCAAATCTCAGGGGATCTTGGAGACCATTTATTACCAGAGTCCTGGATGAACCTTACTACCAAACAGGGTAGAGGGGGGGCAGGGGGGAGAACCAGGAAGGCCGCAGTGCTGGTTTAATGAGCTACAGTATGTTCGAGAGCTAGTCAATCACTAAAGATAATGGTGCAGAATAAGAATGCAGAGAAAGGCGCCTTCTCCAGAGAGAAAAGAGAGGAGCGAAATGAAGATGTTTATCCAAAGAAATAGATAAATATATCACAAATTAGGGATTGTCTAAGCACGCTGGCGCAGGAACAAGATGATCCACCACAACTGCTGGCACTCCGCCTGTTAGTGTTGTTAAAACTAGCTTTTTTTTTAGTAGCTTGTCAAAGATTCAACATGGGAGAAGCCATTCTGCTAAGAATAACATTATAATTTCTAATATTGTTATTGGGGAGAACATTTAATCTCAGAGTGGGGGCAAGAGGCAAAGCTTAAAGAAAAAATGCACATTGAAGCTATCTATACCTCCACCTCTGTAAACTGAGGAAACACTGCCCACACTCAATTGCTCCTGTTTGTCTTTCTCACATTGCTGTTCTGTGTATTGATTTATGAGTGGGTAACTAAGACCTGTTCAGGCCTGCAAAGGTTCCCTCCAAGGCTGAATTTTCTGCTGTTTTAAGCAATTGAGTTTTGACCACCAGAGACAAAACTGAAGGGTTTAAAGTTGCAAATCTGTGAGCTTTGACCCCCCCAGACATCCCAGTAAACTTTTTAGATTGGAGTTAGGGAGAAGTTCATCATCAGAAGTGGCGAAACAAAGATTTGATAGCGAGAGAAAAATGTGTGATAAAGGGAAAATGGCGCAAATGAGGAGAAGTTGGTATGTGGATGGAGAGCTAGAGCGGGATGACAGGATTGGAGGAATGACCAGAGAAATGAGACAACTTGGATGATCAGTCACACAGTGACTGGGCAAATGCTTTTGTGGCCCCAGAACTGCCAGTTCCTTGAATTCTCAACACTCATCATAAAAGTTTTTTGGGAATATATACCAGTATATCGTAATATTAACTGACATGGTCTGGACCTTTATTCTACTTTATTTCTTTTTAGATCTTAACTGCAATACACAAGATGAAAAGTGCCATGGATGCGAGATTTGATGAGCTTAAAGGGTCCCTTTCCAGCCTTGAATCAGCATTATCTGCCATTTGTGATCGAGATTCTAGAGCCGTAGCGTATTTTCGAAAGCATTCTTAACTTAAACCTGCATTAACAGTTTTTTTTAGCTACTTGAGTGGAGCAGAAACAAACTGAACACAGGTACACTATCACTCTTTATGTGGAAGACACTTAGTATTTAATAACAGCATTCATCTAGAGCAGGGCTTATGACAGAACAGTATATACACTTCTTGCTGGTTTTGGTCTCCACCAACTCATGGGGAAAACCCCTGGCTTTTGGGCTGCTAAATGCTTCCCTTGCTTTTGTTTGGTGCTGGACAGGTAGAAACGATTTATTTAGAGCTCTTTCAGTGAAAACAGCTGTCTTCTACTGGTGGTAATGGTTCTGGGAGCAGTTTGAGTGAATAAAACAGAGTTGTGGACCATAACATCAAAACAATGAGCTGAAAAGAAGCACTGTAAACAGAGTGGAAAGGTTGTGTGACAACTATTCTGTTTGTCACTTTGCATGACTCCTTTGTCAGTGCATATACTCATGTTATCCATTGTCAATAGAATAAATAATATTGATTAGGGGATTTGCCCACTCATCATGGATTTGTAGAGGATCATCATGTGGTTATTTGGTAAGATCCAAACCTCCAGGACAGAGACAATATTTTAACTGGATGATGTTTTTGAAGAAGGAACTGTTTACCTCAGCCCTGTTTATCTGAGTTTTGTGCTAACATGTTTTTGATCTCTAAATTAGTTTGTTTAATCAGATTGTCACAGAGCAAACACTAGGTGATGTAGTGTATCCCCCATGGATTTCTCACCGTATGAAAACATAGAGGAAAAACAAGAGCTGAATCAGAATCTTAGGAGGGTTTGCTGATGCTGATGCTCCTTATCTGAGGAGAAAATGATGTACAGTGTGTGCAGGGGAGTCTTCTCTTCTCCACCCCTCATTGTAACCCAGATTTCCTCATTGCAGAGCTGCCAGCTTCAAAGGGAATGCCTCCTCTCTTCTCACAGCCTCGGAAATAAGCCAGCATCAAATGGTTTTCCTGCATGCTATCCCCCACCATGTACCCACACTGCCGGCAGTATGACGTTGTGACACAGTGGAGGGTTTGAAACCACCACATGGGGCTTGGGTTTTCCTGACAACACAAGCCAAGTAGAATAGTAGAAAGGCTTGTCACAGATGGCTCAGCAGAAGAAAGCTAATCTAAGTCACGACTTATAAAGGAAGCACATGGAGAGAGCGCTAGTAGGAAAGGGTCACAAATGGTGTTTACATGTTCAATATTGTTCAGGGCTTGAAAAGAGAAAAGTAATGGAGTCCTTATTTTTCTCCCACCAGTTCAAAATTGTATCAAAGGAGCTCATTTACAACAGTAAAGAATGAAGACAATGCATGAAGCAAAGTGGTGGCATAGGTGGGTGAGCTGGAGATAGATATTGATTGTGGAAAAAAAAACAGGAGGAGGAAGTGACTAAGAGACAAAGAAGGAGGAAATGAAGCATGGAGTCATGAGTTTCAGGATGAGAGGAGGCTGTTTCTGTTGCCTCTGTGGTAAAAGCGTTCTTGTGCGAGAAAGATGGAGAGCGTTTCTGGAGATCCTGCCTGTCCTTTTATCTCCTCTCCTTCACCACACAAACCTCCATTATCAAAAGAGCATCTGCACACTCCTCAGCTTCATGACTTGTGGTGGCTTATGGTCCACTGTGTGTCTGCAACATATCTGAATACACATACCGTACAACCAATGTAGTATGGACAAAACTGGTCCAATGTCTACTCCTGTTCTGGAGGATATCGGTGACTTTGAGGCCAGAATGAAGTGCCACCTGAACACATCTGAAGTCAAAACTGTTTATACCTGAACACATGCAATCTGTTTGTTTTTATTTCGGGTTCAAACAGAAAGCTTTGCAAGGGATTATGGGATTCCGAGCAATACAAAAATGACCTGTTGAAATAGTTTGAAAGTTGAAAATCTCTAACTTCATGCAATTTCAGGTGAAATTAGTCTGGAGGCTCTACAGTGATTTGCTGAAAAAAAATTGTTTAGGAAAATCATTTGTTGGGCAGTTGATGAAGTTGTAGCTCATTTGCACAGTTTTTACTAAATACTCATCTACAGTGAGCACTAACATGCCCACAGCTGGAAGTGGCAGAGGAATCTTTTGTTACCCTGGGGTTGATCTGCACCAGTAGAGGAGGGCAAGACGAGATAAATTACACAAATGGAGATAAGGGTGAAAAACTTTGAGTGGATCTCTCCTCCAGATCACCACCTCCAGATCTTGCACGTGGTTGTACACAGAAGAAATAATGCTTCCAACTGCAGAAAGATATAGTGCAAGTTTCAGATGCTGTTCAAAAATCTGAAAAGCGTTTTTTTTTTTTTTTTCATACTCAGCCAGAGGCCTCTGCCAGGCATTACTGAGCCAGCAGGCCAAGTGTGGCTGAGATGGCACTGCTCACTTGATTCCTGCTGTGACTGCCAACATATGAAGCATCTTGCTGTCTTTAGCTTCTTCCCTCCTCACTTTCTCACTCGAATGCCATTTGACTCATCCAAGCCACAATCTGCTGACAGGCTCAGTTCCAGGGTCAGTGTTTGCATCTCCCAGCGGTCGACTTGTCGAGAAAGATGCAAAATCCAAAACCACACTTCCATCAGCATGAAGTCGGTTTATACACCAAAGATTGGAACTTTTATTAAAAACACTGACTTTGCTGACTGTATGTAATATGTAACTTTAGACACTGAGATAGAAACTTATTTCCTCCGCCAGGTCGTGTGTGTATTAGGTGGATCGACACATGCTGTGTGTGGTGAACAGCTGTGTTCGTGTGTGAGGGTTAACATATAAATAATAAATACATCAAATTAACTGTTTAAAAACAGTAAATGAAACCTGCAGTTTAGATAGTGTGTACAAATTATTCTTCGTAATTTAATACTACATGCTCATATGTCAGATTTTGGACTCCATTAAAGCTTTTTTTCCATGTTAATTATGATTACAAATTCACCTTCTGTTCTGTTTTGATTGAATGTCCAAATAAATGTGCGTAATAACAACACATATATAACTGTGGTGTTGCTCTCTGTTGTAGGTGCAGGCATGGTCGTGGACTGGGAGCAGGAGACGGGTCTCCTCATGACATCTGGAGATGTCCGCGTCATCAGGATCTGGGACACAGACAGGGAGATGAAGGTCCAGGTATGCTGCTCATCTAAAACGATTACACTGGGAGAGACGTGTCATTCAGACCTTACAGGTCTGTTATTAAAGACAATTGTATTTATTTCTTGCTTCTCTTGAATCAGTCCTGTAACAAATTTCTTAGAGAGTGGATGAAACGTTGTTGGTTACTGTTAGCGATTACTACTTTATTACTACTTGATTACTCTTTTTTTTTTTTTAATAACGATTGATCTGGCAATCTTTTTTTCTAAAGACCCTTCTAATGAACCGCTCACTAACGCCATTGTTAAAAGGGTTCAAATGTTGCAAATAGAGGCATATCATGAAGTTATAACTCATTTTATTTGATCCTTACAAACAAAAATATTTAGTAGATATGTTAGAGATCACATTTCCCTTCCATGTGAAATAATATTGAACTTAGAATAGATATAGAATCTATATATATAGTTATGCTTTTATGTTTTTTCTCTTTGGTTTCATGCATCTAATGGTGCTTGTTGAGCTCCTCAATGTCTTGAAGGATAGACTATACACACGTACAAGGAGCTCAGCCAACCCTGGCCTGTGGCTGCACGAGCCAACTGTCAATGAACCATATAACTGATGGTTTCTGGTGAAAACAGGCATTGTTACAACAGTGGTACCTGGGCGGGTGTCTTTACAAGTCTTTGCATGTGTCCACCAGGACATCCCAACAGGAGCAGACAGCTGTGTAACCAGCCTGTCCTGTGACTCCCAGCGTTCGCTCATCGTCGCAGGACTCGGTGACGGATCAGTACGCGTCTTTGACAGGAGGATGGGTCCAAATGAATGGTGAAACACACCTTATCCTCACAGAGAATGTTGCATTTCATCAGCAACTTACAGTTTAATTTCCAGGCACTTTTTTTTTTTTGGTTTTTTTTACTGTCTCGCCGTTTTTTAAATACATTCAAGAACACATACAGCAGTTTCTGTAGGTATTAACTCCTACACAGCTCTGTGTTATTCACTTCTCTAATCTATATTTATTTCATATAGCGTGCTTTAAATCCTCCCTCTGGGTTCCCACCTTTTTTATTGGATCATGGTGGAACCATAATACGCCCAGTTGGTTAAACATTATTTTATCTCAGTCCCAAAAGGAAATACAAACTAGTTAAACCATGAAGTGGTCCATAAATCTTTAAGTAAAGCTGCTAATTTAGTTGTTCCCCTTAGACATGGAGTTACATCTTTCAGCACCTTTTATGCTCCCCCTTTGGATCATCCAGGACTAGTAGATACTGTACTGGTTTGTTTAAGGGAATCTTCGTGGTTTTGTATGTTAAATGTATGCAGCAGTGTTCAAGGCAGGAACTTTTAAAAATGTTCTTGATCGTTCCTCTTCTGTTGATGTCTCCACCTCATCATGCAGTTTTTGCAGTTATTGGCTTTTTTCAGTCATGATCACATGGTGCCACCCAGTGGTTACTCATCTGTATTGCATGTTACAGCATAGATCTGCCCAAACATTTTACACTGCTGTGTCCTGCATACTGGATATTTTTTTTTATTAAAATTTACAAAATATTCCTATTTTTTATTAAAAATATAGGGGAAATGGCTTTAACATCCCATGTTTAAAAAAAAACACAGTTTCATTCAGTTTAAAACACTATATAACCTATAAAATGTTATAAATTTAATTAAATAACATTTAATAAAACTATCTCCAGACCTAGTGCAACTATACCCCATAGTTTCTTTTGTGTGTCCATTCAAGCTTTTTGGTCAGGCATTTTGATGTTATTTCTTTAGTGAATATGTACAACACTAATGTAAACACAGATCCTTTCAAATAATATAATAATAATAATTTATAAATTAAATATAAATGTATTAATCCTTGGTTTATCTGTTCATCTCAGCAAAAAAACATATAAGTAATAATACCCACGGTTACAAGATCAAATGTTCTCAATTTTCTAAATTGAAGCGTTACATTCATGTTGCATTGCTTTATTTTTCTTTCCTATAACAGTGTTCAGAATATATTATAAACCAACATCAGTCTTCACACAGTACTTCAGCAATATTGCACCTGAATGTAGTCAAGTACTTTACATCTTGAATATAATACACTTTTATTGTTTTTTGTTATTATTTCATACCAGCATGCAAATATGAGTGTGAAATTGTCTGTTTTGATTGCATTTCGCCTTATTTCCTCTTTTTATGTTTTTTCTTGTTGTTAATACTGTTTCTGCAATAGGTGGATTCTGCTTTAATACCTCCTCAGACGTTATTGTTGTATAACTTCGAACTAAGTGAATTGTATTTAGTTTAAAAGTACATGTTGTAGTAGTTGTTCACAGTATTACATCACAATATCTCTGGTGTTATTTCCCAGTATTTGCAGTCAGGTCATTGTGATGCAGCACACATTTAAGCCTTATGTTATTGACATTTGCCCGCGGTGTGTCTTTGCAGCCGGGTGATGACCTACAGGGAGCACGGGGCCTGGGTGATCAAAGCTCATCTACAGAAGGAGGCAGACGGACATATCATCAGTGTCAGGTACATTCTTTGTCCTTCTACTAAGATTTCAAAACAGTACCTGAACCATCTTGTTGCCTGAACTGACTTTGCCCTTGCCTTACAGTGTTAATGGAGATGTTCGGTTCTTTGAACCACGGACACCAGACTCTATCAATGTGCTGCAGACGGTGAAGGGGTTGACGGCCCTGGACATCCACCCACAGGCTAATCTCTTTGCCTGGTGAGTTTGTGTCTCACTCCAAAGAAAAGCTCATCAAGGGTTTTAAGGTCAGATCCTACACAAGACTTCTTGCCCTGGTCTTTTTACTTTGTTTCCTTTGTCTAAACTAGTAAGGATAACCTCCATGAGGTTAAATTTCACCACAGAAGAAATCACATGCACTGTGTACAGAATATAACTGATATGATGCTGAGGTGAGACTCACTCTCTCTCTCTCTCTCTCTCTCTCTCTCTCTCTCTCTCTCTCTCTCTCTCTCTCTCTCTCTCTCTCTCTCTCTCACTCTGTGGTTTTATCCTCTGCCCTCCAGTGGATCGATGAACCAGTTCATAGCAGTCTACAATGCTAATGGCGATGTGATCAGCAACATCAAGTACTATGACGGCTTCATGGGACAAAGGATCGGGGCCATAAGCTGTTTAGCCTTCCATCCTTACTGGGTAAACCAATGCTGATGATCATTTATTACCACAGATTTCCTGCAGCTTTGTATCTGAGCCTGGAGTTATCAAACATTTCAGAATTGCTCCAGGATAGCTGTTGTATACACGAAGTGGAGTAAAAAGTAACTACTGACATAATCTGAGATGTGAATAAAAGAATAACATGGAACCGCTCACAAGGTACCTCAAAATTGCATTTCAGTGCAGTATTTAAAGCTACATTCATGAAATTTTTTACTCAAGCAACAATTGAGTTATTAAACTACTGTAGCATATTAGCAAAGATCCCAGCATGCATTGCGAATTAAATCCGTTCAGACTTCTATTTTGTAGTTTGAAAAAAACAGATGGTGGATACGTGTGTGACTGTAATACATGTGTGGTTGTTTCTTTTGATAAAAGTGAAAGGGATGCAGACCTGGATGAAGGCTGATATTGAATTCAATCCATGTTGTCTTTGAACTGACACAGAGTGTGTCTCCAGCAGCTGCAGTTCTTCATGTTGAATGAAGATGAACCTTGCAGAGCCAGTCATGTTTGTTATGGTGGGGTTCAAAGAACTACCAAAGGAGTTCAATGGATTAATGAACTGAAATCAAATAAATGAAACGGAGCCTTACACAGCACAGCATTTTAATTAAGCTGAAATTGATTTGTAAGTTCAAACAACTAAGCACTTCAATACATTAACAATTCTAAATCAACTATACTAAGACCAAAGTTTACACAGCATCCATCCATCCATTATCTATACTTGCTCATTTCTATTTAGGGTCACAGGGATCTGCTGGAGCCTATCCCAGCTCTCTTTGGGTGAAAGGCAGGGGTACACCCTGGACAGGTCCCCAGTCCATCACAGGGCCACATAGAGATGAACAACCTCACACACTCACACTCACTCCTATGGGCAATTTTTTTACACAGCATGCAGCATGCAACCCTTCACTCCAGTTTACAATAAGCCCCCAATTTACAGTGTAGTGGGCCCCATTCCGCCATAGCTGACGTGATATCTAAACCATGTCTTAATGTTGGAAAGGTTGGTTTTAGAGAAAATCATAAAAATCTGTAAAACCTGCATTACATAACTTCATATTTCTCCATTAGCAGGATGGTGAGCTTTATCAGATTACGTATTGTGCAGTTTAGACCTTCCCGTTTGTTATGCTTTTGTGTGAACACACACATTATGTCACATGTAGGAGTCTATGTTTAACTACCCTGCCTTTTCTCTCTCTCTCTCTCTCTCCAGCCTCACTTGGCAGTAGGCAGCAACGATTACTACATGTCCATCTACTCAGCAGAGAAGAGGCTCAGATAACACACCAGCATCCATTACCCCTGCTCCCCACTAAATCCCCACATATGACTTCTGACCCTGAGCCATGAGCTCCAGGCTGTAAATCAGTTTTTTGTTGTACATATGCAATTGCCACTCTGAATGTTCTAGTGATGGCTGCTGACAAAAACCCATGCTACAAACGATTATATATATATTATTATTATTATTATTATTCTCATTGTTTATTCATATTCTTATTATGAAGCTAATGATTGTAGACTTGGCTGTGCTGAGGAGTGTGTATATTTAAAGAAGAGGTTCTATTTAAAAAAAAAAAAAAAAAAAAAAAAAAGTACCTACCGATGACTAGGGCTTCTCCTCAACGCGCAGCAAGCATCACTACCTGAAGGAACTGTGACCCAAATCAGATGTGGTGAGGGAGGGGTCATCCAGAGGATGACACACACTGTTAAAACAGATTCCCTGATGCAGGAAGCACGGACTTGCCCTCTGCTGGACCCCGGTGTGTTTATAAAGGAATTTTAATGGCCACCTCAGACCCAAAGGACACAGAGTTTTGCTACTTTGCTGCACCGCCGGCAAAACATTTGTAAGGACGCAGCCAGAGATTATAGACTGTGCTCATTCTTGCCTGAAATGTTAACCAGGCAGACATGATGAGTGTGTGTTTGTGCGTGTATGTGTGTTAAAATTGATTATAGCACAGATGTGCCCCACAGTGGGCCTTCATAGCCTTGGGTTTGATGCCCATAGAGACGCGTGGTCCCTTGCTAGAACTCTCCTTCTTGCTTCCCTGACCCCGGCGTGCTAAACATAATCATAAGCCCTTTTGTTGTGGCTCAGAGGGGTGTTTTGTTGGTGTAGTTGTTTTTTTTTTTTAAATAATAATAGTAAGGGAAAATTTCCATTGCCCTTAAGATGATGCATACCCTGATATCGCACACAGGTGGGTTAGATTTCGAAAATTAAAACCCACAGTCCTACTGCCTGCCTGCCCTGCAAAGCAATAAAAACCTTCTTTGAGTCAGTGTCAAGCTCCTCCCCCAGTGTTTCCATTCGAAACGCCTGCTGTCGGCCTGCAGCACTGTATGCTGTTGATAGTGTGAGACAGTTGGAACTGGACCCAAACCTGTCCAGAGGTGCCACACTACACCATCTCTATTCACAGCAATGTAATTTTTAAAAATTTTTTTTTATATACCAAAGAGTACCAGTGCCCACCCACCCCCCACCCCCCATCTACACACATCAGTGACAGAAAAAATATCAGTTAAATCGATTTTCTTAGCATTGTCTAAATTTTCTGCTGATGAATATGTCCAAATCCTTCCCTTGTCTGCCAGTCCATCGTTTTCTTGCTTCTAGAAAACATAAACCAAGGGGAAACTTTCCCCATATAGACACACTCAGAGCACAGTAATGTAGGTTTAGAGGACTTAGATGATGTAACACTGACTCTTCACACCAGGAAAACACTGGCTATACATTATGGACCAGTTTTCATGCAGAGGTCTCTGTTGTTCTGTTGTCCCTGCTTTGACATGATTTTGATTTTAGTGACAGACCTGTGTGGTTTGATTTTTTTTTTTTTCTTTTTTGTTCAACAAAGTGCATGTTTGTGTTGAGGGAGGGGGGCAGGGCAGGGCACTCTTTAACTCTGTGTCCTAAATCTTGCTCAGGTACTCCATGAGCCGCCTCACATTGCTGCCAAGCAACTGCTCGCCTCCCTGCTGTCTGCAGCATGATGGACAGGTGGGGTTGGTCACATGACCTAGTGGTGTGTCACTCTGGAGATCATGGCCATGTTTCCAAATCATGTTGACATAAATGTAATTGTGGTGCTGCATGTTTGGTAAAGATGTCTCTTATTTAGACTAGAGACTCTTGTGTTTTTGTTTGACACCACTGTGCCTCTTCAGGGGGGCTGCAGCTTTGTTTGTTTAGCTTTTTAAAAAAAAAACTCATTTTCCTTTTTTTTTATAATTTTATGTTTTTAAATTTGCTTTTGCATTTTATTTGCTTTGTTTTCAGTGAAGTGGTGGGGACAAAAGTGTAGACAGCCTTAGCATCTCACTCATCCACACACACGCTTACTGCACACAAGCCTCTCCAGCCATACCCCCCCCCCCCCAAGCCATTGCCAACATTTTCCAACAGCCACCCCTCCTTTCATTCCTGCCATGCCCACCTTAGCCCTCTGCATCAGGCATCACGAGTTTTGGCCTGAAAGTGAACAGGGAGCGTAAGCGGCTACAGTTTCAGTCATTACATCACTCCCCACCATCACCAACATTACCTGAGCTCTTTAGCGCGCTCTGTTATTTAGCAGGACTCAACTACATCACCGTCTCAGCCAAAAGAGGCTGGCACATCACTCAGAATCACATTCGTCTCTAAGTATCTTTGAGTTTTAGGATTTTAGATCTGGAGGAAACAAAAGAGACTAACAAAGTAGTAAGAATGGAAAAATGAAAACAATCAGCTTCGTCTCTGTGACTTTACACTGCTTAGCTGACTGTGGTTTATAAGGCAGGAGATGAAATGTGTGAAATAAACCAAATACAACACTGAATATTGTATGTTTTTGGCATGCTGACCCTTCATATCAGTCCTTTAACTTTTTAGTAGCAATTTAACTTTTTTAATAGAATTTCTGTGGCGGTTTTATAAAAGATATCAGACTCGATGTTGACAAATACCTGACCTTGAAATAGTAATCTTAAATATTAGACTTCTGAGCTGCACCAATAAAGCACTGAGGTCAGTTTGCTCAAAAACAACCCTTTAAAGTTGCTAGAGGTTTTGGGACGCCTCTGCTGGCAACAGCCAAGTACTTTGAAACAGTGAACAGTGAAAAATTTCTTTTTTAGACTTTTAGAAAAAACACCCAATAGTAACTCTGTCTCTTATAAATGATGTTTATATCCAATCAAAAAGTAAATACATCCAGTAGGAAATGTAATTGCTGGGTGGTTTATGTTCAAAGGTAACTTTTGGTTGTTTGTGTTTTGAATGATGAATGAAGCAATTCATTTATTAATGTAGCAGAATCTCAAGAGATGCTTTGGGTAGATGGCAGACAAACAAAGCACACCACTGTCACATCATGGAACAGGGTATTCAACCATAAGCATTTTTTGGTTGTGATTTATGTGAGATTTATATTGGTCCAAAGAACGCATCTCTCTCTGTAGCTATCTGGCTTATTAGGATTAGGATTTTTTTACTCCACTTAGGAGTTGAGGATATTGATTCTATTGATTATCTCTAACCCCCCCCCAATTCCCGTTTAGGGTCATGGGTATCTGCTGGAGCCTATCCCAGCTCTCTCTGGGTGAAAGGCAGGGGTACACCCTGGACAGGTCACCAGTCCATCACAGGGCCACATAGAGACAACCTCTCACACTCACACTCACTCCTATGGGCAATTTAGAGTCACCAATCAACCTGACATACATGTTTTTGGACTGTGGGAGGAAACCAGAGTACCTGGAGAAAACCCACACAAGCACAGGGAGAACATGCAAACTCCACACAGAAAGGCCCCTGATGGGTTTCGAACCAGGAACAGTGCTAACCACCAAGCCACCGTGCTGCCATTGGCTGAATCTCATAAATAAAAAATAATTCTGAAATAAATCGTTATGAAAAAGAATATTAGAATTTTTTTAATATTTACCTTCTGTGTTATTATATATTTCATACTGTTATATTAGTTTAATGCTGAATTCTGAGGCTCAGTTTTGTTCACAGTATTTTATTTGAGTTCCATCTTAAATTAATTAATGAACCAATGAGGACAGAAATGTTGTTCCTCAGTGTTTCACATGGCTATGCCAGGACAAGCCACACTGGAAAAAGTATGCGTACCAGTGTCCTGTAGGGGCCAGGCTCAGATTTATGTCAGGGAGAACAGTTTTCAGTAAGTGAGTTAAACCATTATCTTCACTTCAGGAAATGTGCTCTGCTCCACAAAGAATGTTCTTCCCACCTTCTGTGTACCTGCTTCAACCCTGCCAGCCAAGGTCAGAGGTCCAAGACCTGACCACTGCGCCCCAAGCAGTTCAACATTATTGTGGCTACCATTTCACACACACATGCACATACATGGAGACCAGAGGAGGACATTCCACAACAGCAAAGAGTCCGGTGGCTCTAACATCCTGAGGAAACAACACTCACTTCCTGTCAAATTAAGCCAAGCCAACGACTGCTCAGGGTGATAACCACCACCGTTGGCTGACCACTGAGGGTGCCGCTTTAGCGTCCTCTCCCACCCACCAGATCCAGATCTGCCACCCACATACCACAATTCATCCAACCCAGTCATAAGTCCAATAACCTCCAGGGCAGCCAGCAGCATTGGGACCTTGAGTGTTTCTCTGTCAGAATGGGCCTCCTGCTACTACTCACCTACACCCTCCTGTCCAGCTGTAAGCCTCCTCAACTTTTATCTTCTTTATAGGAGCTCTTTGGATTGCTTTTTTTTTTTTGGGAAATTGGTAATTTTGTATCTAATTTGGTGCCTTCTTATCTTCCATCCAGGGAGAATGGTGGATGCACAGCGATGTAAGTATAATGTTTTCTGTTCAGCATAACATTCGTATCTACACTAACTTCAGGATTAGATTTGTCTTTACACAGAGAAAACTTACTAAATGTCTTCAACAGAAGTGTCATTGGTTGCTGGATAAGGTGGGATTTAGCTTTAGTATAATTGCTTTATTTTCCAAATGTGGAAAAGTTACTGATCTTTGTGTTGAAATACTTTTCAATCAGCGTCGGCCACTAAAAAACACAAGCCAAGACAGACACATGGTCAGTCAGTGGAAACTTGCTGCTTGTTATCGGAGCGGTCTGGTCAGTGGTGTCGTGTACGGTGGAAAAGTTGGTGGGAGGAAGCGTTGGGAACATGTTGGGAGCATTGTCACACGCCTCCCTGTCCTCTGGAGTTGGTAATGGGAGGCATGAATCAGTCCCTTTTAGGTTTTTGATTAAAAAATCTGCTAATGCTTTGGAGAGATTAGCTGATTCATGACAGAAATAAAATCCATGTTTTTAGTTGCTGTATGGATATTTGTTGTGTCTTGCATTAGTTTTCTAATATTTGTGGTTGTTTCTTAAATGACTGGTTTCCTCAGTAATTACTTCCCATTAAATGTTAAATGTGTTTTAGAGACCAGAAGAGATTAATGATCCAATTTTTCACAAGTAAAAGTGTTAAGGATTGAAGGAAGAAAGAAAAACAACCTAAATAACTGTAACTTTAGTACCACTGGGATATAAGTCTGATCTGTCTCGCTACCGCTATAAATTTCTGATGTAGAGAAGTAGTGAAGTAATAGAGCTTTGTACCACTGAATAGGCTTCTTTATAAAGACTAAAGCAAGGTTTGCAGTCAAACACAACATGTGAATAATATTACATTGTAAAATTTTTAGGTAAAATAATAAACTGGGCAAATTAAGTTTAAAAAAATGTTTCTTTTTGTTACATTTGACAAAGAGCATGAAGATTTGTAGAAACCAGGAAAAAGGTCACCAAATTTTGTGTAGCTGATTTGAATTTTTATTTTCCTATCTTCTGAAAGCCAAACGGTCCCAGTGACAGATGTATTCTTATCTATTATTTCATTAAATTGCTAATGCTGATGCATCAATGCATAAGTAGAATTTCATAATTCATATTTGGGGTAGTGTTAATACAGTTAGGTGCAATGATTTAATCTAATGGTTACAAGTCCAGGTGACTTTAAATTTAAAGGAATATTAAGAGGACTAATGGGGTATGGAAAAACAAGAACAAAAACAAAACAACACATATCTGTATTCATCTTTGCTTGGAAAAATTGTACTTAACTCACTGTGTACCCACCCTCACTGCCATGGTGTACTGAGAGCCCAAAGCAAATCTCTGGCTTGCATGACTGAGTTTTCTCATCACCAGCCCTGCCAGGTCCTGCTGAATGATGCTGCATTGTGGGCCAGAAACAGCAGGTTCTGAAATGGTGATAGGTCCCCTGAGTGACTGGTTTGTGTTTTCCTTTCTAATTTTTCTTGTTCTCTGCGTTTGTTTACTACCCCACTGCACTTACTGCATTGCACGCAGTTTCAGCAGCAGCCTGTTGTCTGCTGGACTCAAACATATGGGTGATCTTGTGGGGAAGAGCGTTAGCACGTGTGCCAGTGCTCTGTGTCTGGTTTCTTGCAGAAAACTGAGCTGCTGTTGCTTTTAAAAGTATCTTGCTTTGTGGATGCACATAAGACTGAGGATCAAGCTTTTTGCTGAAATGAAAAAACAAGAGCAGAGTTGGAGTGTTGCTTCCACATTTATTGACAGGAACACTTGCCTTCCTTGAGCCATTCATTAAATTTCACTTGTTTGTGCTTGTGAACCACTTGAGGTTTTGCACTGATCTTTGGTTTAGGGATGTGTTCCGGTGATTTTCCAATCATTCACATATGCCCATTTGAATTACTCAGCTTGCTGTAATCAATTAGAGGACACCCTGAAAGAAAATGATGATAAACAGTCATGATTACATTTTATCAGCACTAGAAAATGAGCGGCTCATGAGACTAGAACTAGGAATACAAGAACAAACTTTTTCTTTCTGTAGTTGTTGTATATCTGCCTTTCCTTTCCTGTCAAGTGACACCTTCATTTTTAGGATGCCACTGATCTCAGAGCACCAGGTTCTACCAAAGACATAGACTCACTGAGGCCTGTAATAAAAATGGCTAAAGTACTGGCACCAACACTGGTTCAGTCAGTCCAGCTGCACTTAGAGATAAAGCAATCTTCCTTTCTCTATTGTTACTGTTGCTTGAAAAAACCATTGGATCATTTGTGCAATAAAAGCTTTGTTTTCTATATCGGTCTACTACTAGGATGCTGACACTGTTGATGAATTTTCACTGAATTTCCTTGTGTATTGGTAGCCCATAGTAAATCTCTGTTTTTTTGGTAGTTTTTTTTTTTTTTTATTATGCAGGCAAAGTGAGCAATGAGGAGTGAAATCATCAGTAGTAGTAGAGGTAGTCTTTTCAATATAATATGTATGCTGCTGATGAGAGTTTTCACATCTCTGTGCTATCCGTCAGAAGAGGAAAACCTTTTTTTCTGTGCTCTCTGTTGCTTACTACATAAAATCTTTGACACCTGCCATGCTACAGTATATGTACTGTTTATTTATTGTTGGATATTTTAGTTTAACTGTCCTCATTTTGCTTTGTCTGTTCTTCTTGTTAATTCTATTAAGACTATAGGAAGGTGGTAGTAGTAGTAGAATATTACATGTGTGACAGTTTGACAGGAAGTAAAGCACTGAAACTACAGTATCTCCCTCTTTATGAGACATAGACATGAGAGTGGTATTAGTCCTCTCACCTAGAAAGGCCAGAAAGGTTCAACTTTGAACATAACGAACAAAAAAACTGACATGTCTCTTAGCCCTTGTATGGTGTTCAGGTCTGTGGGACCCATTTTCTAACACAGGTAAAGGGCAAATATTAACCATATATGCTATTTATATTTCTTGTAAATTGTTTTGATTGTGTTGAATTAAAAACCCCAAAATGCAGCAGGTCCACCAGACCCACAAAGATAAAAATGTGAACACCACAGAAGGGTTAAGGGTAAACCATGAATTCTGAATTCTGCCTAATGCTAATGCTAACTTGAATTTCCCTATGGGGATTATTAAGCTTTATCTTATCTCAGCTTGGTTTATCTTGATGTATCTGATCATCCTGTGCACACAACTCTTACTTTTTTACGTCAACAGGCCAACTTTCACTATGTAGAAGTGTACTGGGTGTCACAAATATTACAAATTTCAAATATACTAATGATAGAAAATAAATATTTTGTGTCAAATGTAGAAGCTTAGAAATACACTAAAGTTGTTATCAGTGTGGAAAATTAGCTTGGTTATTATTAAGTCTAGTGCTTCTTTTTTAATTCCCTTGCTAGCATTTACGATAAGAAACATCACCCTGACTATTGAACCCAGTACTGATGTGACTCGGGACACCAATGTGACTTTGAGATGCAAAGCCATCATCAGCAGCTCAGGGCCGGAGGCTCTGAGCCGTAAGTACGCTATATATAAGGATAGCTACCTGATCTACAACAAGACGTCCAACACCTCACAGGACCTGCTGTACCCGCTGCCTGAGGTCAGAGTCTCCAACATTGGAGAATACAAGTGCAAGATCACCATCAAGGACAAAGAGATGACCAGCGAAGCTGAAAAACTCACAGTGAAAGGTTTGTTTGGTCTGAGGTGAATTTAAATGTGTTGAGATAAAGTTAATAGACTGGAAGAGAGGCCCATATTTGCATGATTGAGCAACTATTTTAAATGATGGGAATTGTGTGTTTAGGTTTGTAATACTGGCAGAAGATGGTAGTGTTCATGCTCTATGGAAGTACATCTCAATATGTTTCTTAAATGTTGGATTCTCAGGCTTGTCAAAACCACTCCTCACTTTTAACAAGACGGTGGTCAGTGAACAGGAGGTGGTAACGGCCACGTGCACAGCACCCGGCGAGACAGGGCACTTGTACTTCTTCTTCTACAAGGACTCAAAAGAAATCCAGAATTATCAGGTCAACTCCAACCAATCAGAAGCCACTTTTCTCTTCAGCAGTGTTGGAATGCACAAAATTCACTGTACCTATGCTGTCCTGGTAAAGACCGAGTCCTTCAAGTCTGGGGAAAGCAACAGTGTCAGTGTTTCAGTGAAAGGTAAGTAGTTTGTTTGTTTGTTTTTTTTAATTCTATGCAGCACTCAGTTTGTTTAAGTTTAGTTCACTGAGTTTGTCTCTTTAGAGCTTTCCATCAAACCGGTTTTGGAGATTTACCCTCAGTCCAAGATCTATGAAGGAGAAAAGCTCAACATCTTGTGCATCATCAGGGAGTTACAGCCCAGCTCTGAAAGTATCCACCTGTACCTGAGCCAGGGGACCCACCTACTCAGCACTGGATCCATCAAAGTGAACCACAGCATGGTCGCACTGGCAAAAGACCCTGGGGATTTTGAGTGCAGCTTAGAGATCGGAAATGTAATAAAAGTCGTCACAGAAAAAGTTTCAGTGACTGGTGAGTGACAAGAGGACAGATGAGCTGATAGGTAATGATAGAAAACGAGAGGCTTTGTTCTTTTTAATCTACTGATCAGAGGTTAGAGGAAAAGATTTTACTTTTATTTATATTTGGCTTGTCCTTAAATACACATTGTCAGGTTACATACAAATAAGCATTTACACTCTTAAATGAGTGCGGATGATGACATGCTGTGTTTTTTTTTTTCCCACAGAGCTGTTTTCAGCACCCACTCTCACCATGTCTCCTGCTGAAGTCTTTCAAAAGGAATATATGACCCTAACCTGCAAAAGTGAGCGCTTTGCCACCGAAAGACTCAACAAGGAAGAGCTGACTTACACTCTTGAGCAGGCTACAACCTCAATGACCTCAAGCAACACTGGAGTATTCCCTATCAAGGCACTGCAGTATGACTTCAACTATACCTGCGTAGCCCGAGCCAAGGGCATTATGAAGCGCAGTGAAACCCTGACTGTCCGTCCTAAAGGTAAGCGTCTTTGTCAGCTTTGTGTCGGCCGTTTTAGTCAGAGTCATTTGAGTAAAAGGACATGATGAAGTCATGAAGTCATGATAAACAATGTGAGAATGGAAGAAAAGGAAGGAGCCCAAATTTATTACACACAGTGTAATAAAATGAAGCATAGTGGTTAGGATTAGCACTATCACTGCATAAGAAAAAAAGGTTGCATCTATCTTAGTTAATGACTGAATTAATGCACTTGGAGCACAAGGCCTGATGGTCAGACAGTGCAGACAGAGGTGAGCATCAGCAGCTGCGAATGTTGCGTAACAGTGCTTTGTGTGCCAACTGCATAGACACTTATGGATCTCATATGTATGCTGCTGTTGACAGTCTGTTATTTTCACATCTCTGTGCTATCTGTCAGAAGAGGAAAACTATTTTGTTTTATTTCTGTGGTTTCTGTGCTTACTACATAAAGTCTGTGGCACCTGCCATGGTACAGTATATGTACTGTTTATTATTTTTTTTATATTTTAGTTTAATTGTTCTCATTTTGCTTCGTCTGTTCTTTTTGTTACTTCTATTAACGCTATAGGAAGGTGGTTTAATACCTGCGACAATGATTTGTACACAGAGGCTGCAAAGTGTCAGTCTACAGGAATGAAATATTGTTGGAATTACAAAAAATATATCTGCTACATGTCTGAATGACAAAGACATTTGAATGGGGCTTTGGTTTTTGCCTTAGATGATTTGTCCACAGGGAGTTGGTGTATTGATGCTTTTCCTTTCCCCTCTTTAGTTTCTGTCTCCACTCCAAAGATGTCAGTGGTTGGCAGGGCTGTCTTAGGACAGCCCTTTAGGATCATCTGTCAGTCGGACACCGGCAGTCTGCCGATAAACTACACCCTGCTGAGAGATTATAGCCCACTGAGCACAACCAGTGTCAAGCAGCCCAATCAACAAGCCATCTTCACAGTCACCATCAACAAGCCTGATGAAATAAGCAGGTACATGTGTGAGGCCAAGAACAGCAACAAGGAAGGCTCACTCAGTAAAAGACTCAACGCTGCTGTCATAGGTAAACATTCAGCAAGTATGTTCCTGTGTTTTGCATGTTGCATGTTTTTATTTGCATCATCAGCTATGTTCAGTATGGATTGATTTTTGAGCAGTCCTGTGTAACTCATTCAAATATAACTTTCATTGAGTTAAAGGAATAGTTGCACATTTCGGGAAATACAGTAATTCACTTTTTTTACTGCAAGTTAGATTTTTATGGAGAAGATTGAGCCCACTCCCATGCGTCTGTTAAGCTAAATATTATCTTAGCTGAGAATAACCATTTGTAAACAGCAAAGTTTTTATTCCAGATTTAACATGTTCAATAGATTATTTATCTAAATTGATTGCATATATATATATATATATAGAGAGAGAGAGATATCAGGTGTAATTGAAGATTTTAATTTTTTTTTTTTGGCAGCCATTCTCCATTGCCTTGACCTCTGATTAATAGAAGGTAATTGTTTTCATGGCACATTCATTTACACATTTTTCTCTCCTAGTGCCTCTGTCACACCCGACTCTGACCGTCATCCCCAAATTATCAGAAATCTCAGAGGGAGATGATCTTTACCTGATATGCGGCATTAACGGCACACCACCAGTCACCTTTAAGTGGTATCGTGTTGGCAACGAGCAGCCGCTGCTGACCAACACCACCAATACGAACAGCACGTACTACCAGATCCACAAGTTGTCCAAAGAGCACAGTGGCATATACTACTGTGAGGCTGTCAATCATGCCAACAACTTGGTCCGCAGCGAGAAGGTCACCATAGATGGTGAGACTATTTATGCACACTTCAGACCCCACCTCCCCCACACCTGCTGTTCTGTTCTATGTTTTTTTTACTGTTTATATGTCAGCTCACACTCACACTAATCACAGAACTAGGATGTGTGTTATTTTCTGGTGGTTCCTCAGACTCTTCTCCTTTTCTGTGTGTCCTTAAATGAAGCACAGCCCTGGAATGAACCTGGTCTTTCTCTCATGCTGAAATATTGTCAGCTCCTATGGACGCATACAGTGGGTACGGAAAGTATTCAGACCCCTTTAAATGTTTCACTCTTTGTGTCATTGCAGCCATTTGCCAAAATCAAAAAAGTTCATTTTATTTCTCATTAATGTTCACTCAGCACCCCATCTTGACAGAAAAAAACAGAAATGTAGAAATTTTTGCAAATTTATTACAAAAGAAAAACTGAAATATCACATGGTCATAAGTATTCAGACCCTTTGCAGTGACACTCATATTTAACTCACATGCTGTCCATTTCTTCTGATCCTCCTTGAGATGGTTCTGCTCCTTCATTGGAGTCCAGCTGTGTTTAATTAAACTGATTGGACTTGATTAGGAAAGGCACACACCTGTCTATATAAGACCTTACAGCTCACAGTGCATGTCAGAGCAAATGAGAATCATGAGGTCGAAGGAACTGCCCAAGGAGCTCAGAGACAGAATTGTGGCAAGGCACAGATCTGGCCAAGGTTACAAAAGAATTTCTGCAGCACTCAAGGTTCCTAAGAGCACAGTGGCCTCCATAATCCTCAAATGGAAAAAGTTTGGGACGACCAGAACTCTTCCTAGACCTGGCCGTCCAGCCAAACTGAGCAATCGTGGGAGAAGAGCCTTGGTGAGAGAGGTAAAGAAGAACCCAAAGATCACTGTGGCTGAGCTCCAGAGATGCAGTAGGGAGATGGGAGAAAGTTCCACAAAGTCAACTATCACTGCAGCCCTCCACCAGTTGGGGCTTTATGTCAGAGGGTCCTGACGGAAGCCTCTCCTCAGTGCAAGACACATGAAAGCCTGCATAGAGTTTGCCAAAAAACACATGAAGGACTCCCAGACTATTAGAAATAAGATTCTCTGGTCTGATGAGACCAAGATTGAACTTTTTGGCGTTAATTCTAAGCGGTATGTGTGGAGAAAACCAGGCACTGCTCATCACCTGCCCAATACAATCCCTACAGTGAAACATGGTGGTGGGAGCATCATGTTGTGGGGGTGTTTTTCAGCTGCAGGGACAGGACGACTGGTTGCAATTGAAGGAAAGATGAATGAGGCCAAGTACAGAGATATCCTGGAAGAAAACCTCTTCCAGAGTGCTCAGGACCTCAGACTGGGCCGAAGGTTCACCTTTGAACAGGACAATGACCCTAAGCACACAGCTAAAATAACAAAGGAGTGGCTTCGGAACAACTCTGTGACCGTTCTTGACTGGTCCAGCCAGAGCCCTGACCTAAACCCAATTGAGCATCTCTGGAGAGACCTGAAAATGGCTGTCCACCAACGTTCACCATCCAACCTGACAGAACTGGAGAGGATCTGCAAGGAAGAATGGCAGAGGATCCCCAAATCCAGGTGTGAAAAACTTGTTGCATCATTCCCAAGAAGACTCATGGCTGTACTAGCTCAAAAGGGTGTTTCTACTCAATACTGAGCACAGGGTCTGAATACTTATGACCATGTGATATTTCAGTTTTTCTTTTTTAATAAATTTGCAAAAATTTCTACATTTCTGTTTTTTTCTGTCAAGATGGGGTGCTGAGTGTACATTAATGAGAAATAAAATGAACTTTTTTGATTTTGGCAAATGGCTGCAATGACACAAAGAGTGAAAAATTTAAAGGGGTCTGAATACTTTCCGTACCCACTGTATCTGCCTAGTGCAAGTCTGCACTTGTTTGCATCTACTTACATCTTCTATTACCCATGTATGGTGCAGCTTCTAGAATTTTGTAAGTTTAAGACATTAGTACAGTTGTGAAGCACTGCATTTCCATAAAGTCAACTTGAAAACAGGTTTTCACGCACACCAGCAGCTCTGTGATGCTGTGAATGCTAACACTAGGATTCCAGCTATAAACAACAGACTGTGTGTTACTTGCTCACAACTTGCTTAATTAGGAATTTCAAAGTTCTATGAAATAAAGTGCAAATGTTGCTTGTTTATTAAATTTGCACAGTTTCTACTTTCTTTCCAACCTTTTTTGCCTTTCCCTGTTATAAACAACTTTTGTCACCATGCGCCATTTTCGTCACTTCCCTTCTTTCCACCTTTTTGTCCCTTACCTTCTCTCCTTTCTGTGTGTGTCTCCTCTCTCTGCAGTGCAACTGGCGTTGTGGAAGAAAGCGCTGATTGCGGGGTTCTGTCTGCTATTGGTGTTGGTGCTGGTGGTGGTGTGTGTGCTGTACTTCAGATCCAAGAGAGGTAGAGAGACCTACAGTCCTCCGGCAACTCAAGCCTCTTATATCTAACTGTATGAAAACCCGGCTTCCTCCACCTACTTTCTTGTGCCCCTCTCACCTCTCCTCTCTTATTGTAGGTAAAAGACAAGCAGCTGCTGAGCTGTCAGTGTGAGTTGGTTCAACTATTTGCTTCCTCTGAACATGACAGTTAATGTAGATTTTAGCGATTAGCGATTTTATCTTTTCTCGTTTCATTAGGTGGCCTAGACAAACAGGGTAGTGTTATATTTCTGTTATTTATTCAACCATACTGGTTGTTTTGCATGTTTGTACTGTATTAGGCACATATATTTTAAATTACCACGACCTTTTAATATAGATTTATAGACTATTTAGACATTTTAGATTTGGAAAAGTTTTTTTTTTTTTTTTTTTTGGGACCTACCAAAAAATCTTGCCACTTTGAGAGCTGGATTCTGAAATATGTCATGCTCAAGCTGGTTGATATTACAACCTTACAGCTGCAAAGATGCATAAATCTTAAAAGAATGTAAATTCCCTTCCTGTTTGTTTGTCATGCACATCCACAACAACCCACAAGAGGCATGCACGTATGAGGAGCACACTCAGTGTGATGATTTCCCACTATGCCATTGTTTTCTCAGGTGCCAGGAAAAGAAGCTATTCCACACCAGATAAGGAAGAAAATAGCTGTGTGCTAGATTTTCATACAACACACTACTAAAATAATTAGATCTGCCTGATTGTAAACAGAAAAATGTGTTGTGGAAAACGGTCCCTTTAAGACAAGCTGCTGCAACAGGTGACCCTTACAGTAGGGCCAATTCAATAGGCTTCAACATGTAAAACCCCCAGTTTGGTTGCTGAAGTGGATCATTAGCTTGTATCAGATTTTCTTTTATATAGTTCGCTTCAAGTTTGCTTTAGATCACTGTTGCATTTAGTAGATTTTTCTTTGATTTCATTGCTGCCAGAGATGACTTTATTTTCATCATTTCTCAGAAAGTCTTCAAGCCCTAAATCAGATAATGCTTTAGCAGTGAGTCTCACCCACACCACAAAGGTTTTATAATGCAGCCACAAGTAGCTTGGTTTTACTTTTCTCCTGTGTACAACTGTATGTCCTCATCAGTCATTTTCATGAAAGCTATTAGTAATTTCGCACATCTCAGCAGTCATAGCATGTTTCCTGTTGTAGCTTTATTCACTCCCACAGTCTTTTTTTCAAATATGCATGCAGGGCTATGTTGTGGTGACCTGGCTCCATTTGTTTAACTGGCTATGCTGCTACCCTGTTCACAGTTAAGTGCATGCACAGTGTGCATATGTTTGAACTTGTTGTCTGCCTCTGGCTTTTTTGCATGTACATGGTGTCTGTGCTTAAGTATGCACTGCAGAGGAAGAATCAGTAGGACATTGCTAGAATACAGTTGTTGAAGGAAGTAAACTCTCCAAGGTACATGTTGTGTTTACGCAAGAAGAAGATGCTTACGTAATGAAATCATAGCACATGTGATTGTCAGTTGTTACAAACTGCTTAGAGCGCACATTATCATCTTCTTCCAGACGCAGTGCCACTCTATGATGGCATGGAGGGGAGAGTGGCCAATGGGACACGAGGTAGTGTGGCGTCGCTTCCCACTGACATCAGCAACAGGAGCAGCTACAGTATCCCAGCCACAGTGTAGAGATGCCCTGCAGCAGGAGGGACTTCAGTTCAATTTGTAAAAATCTTTTAAAGGAGAGAAAGTTCAAGACTTTGAGAATAGAAATGAAAGGAAAAAAGCAGCATCCTGTTTGCGATGTCAGGTGTTGTAGAAGTTGGGTTTTTTTTTTTTCCTCTGTGGAAAAAGAGGGGCATTTTCCTGGACCCGCTGCTCCCTCTCCCCTCCTCCTGCTGGATAGCCTTTGATATTACACTTAACCTTTCTGTGTTTGTTCTTCATTCAATGTGTTGTTGTGATTGCACATCTTTTACTGTTGCACCTGAGCTGTTTGTTTCATGTGCCTGTTTAAACAGGCTTGGTGACAGATTGATTTGTACATACATTACATTGCCATCACAAGAAATATGTGTATATATTTTTGGTTGATCCTTTGACTGGCTGGAAGAGACTTGTAGAATAAAGACAGTTTTATTTAGATGTGTGTCATTACCCTTTATTTTGCTCCAGCTATTGTATTTGAGGCTAAATTTCATATATGAAACTTGGAAACGACAAGAAAAATGTTCAGTCCAAGTATATTTATTATTATCAAACATTAATGTTCCATTATGTGCTAGATGGTGCAACCATGCAAAGCACAGGTCCAAGACAAAAATACCAGCATAATATGAAGCTGATTCATTTCCTAAAAAAGAACACATGAGACTTCCTTGAAAAGCTGAAACAATGGAGTCTGCAAGAAACTTCCTATGTTGGCACAGAGCAGGTTTGGGGGTGGTGGTGTAGTGTTGATAAAACTGGTGGCGTTGGGGAGGGTGGGGCTTATTTCGTTTCAGGCAAGGCAAGTTTGAATGCATGCAGCAGGTGGAGGAAATTAATCACATAAGCCTTGGTTGAGCTGAGTGTGAGATTACATTACCAACTGGGAAGTTGCAATGGGAAATTGTTTTTGCCAGCAGTTATTATGCAGCCGTTGCTGATTTAACAACCGATTGTGCAGATGCTGGGGAGGATTTCTCATTGTAGCAGATGAAGACTTGAAATCTGCCCCTTTATAACCAATTTTAATACATTTTCCACTAAAGGCCAAACTGTTGAGATGTCACACAAAGTGCCTCTTATTTTGGAATATTGCTTTAAATGCAGACTACATCAGTGACCATGGAAAAATAGTTTCTTTGTTAGATGAGAAGATTCACACCACTCTATCAGAAGGGAGACTCTTCTGAAGCTGTAAAAACTCAAGTTTTTGTTTTTACAGCTTTGTTTAAATGAAATTAACAACATATAAATCTCTAGGTAGCAGAATTTAGAAGTGCTGGTTTGTGTACTTTGTATTTGGTCACAGCAAGTCTAGCTTTTTCCAGTTTTAATGCTAAGATAAGCAAACATTTTGCTACTGCAGATTTAACTTTATATTTATCAGACATATTCTTATGTTCTGCAAGAAAGTCATTGTGTTTTTGCTAAAAGGTTAAAGTGATAGAAAAGACTGTAATGTGTTTTCATAGCTTATTACATTTTAAGGTATGTGTCTTTGTTTTAATAGATGTATATTTTTTTGTTTCTTCATTAAATTCTGGGTTTGGGGAACTATATTACAACTTCATGTCTTTCTGTTTCTCACAGTGAGGGTGCCCAGAGCTGCCGTCAGTGTGTGGAGTGAGCGACCACCTGAAGCGGGTGAGCGGGGCTTGTAATGCAATAGGGACTATTCTGTATTTGCTTTTACTCTAAATGTCTTACACAGGCAGCACGGTGGCTGAGTGGTTAGCACTGTTGCCTTGGGTTCACAACCCAGGACCTTCTCGCTGCGTGGAGTTTGCATGTTCTCCCTGTGCTTGGGTGGGTTTACTCCGGGTATTCCGGTTTCCTCCCACATGCATCGGTGACTCTAAATTGTCTGTAAGAGTCTGTTACTCCGTCTTAAAGAGTAACTCTTGAAATCTGCTCTGATAGAAGCAGGTAAATGGAGTTTGAGATGGGAGGGTTTTCTGTTTCTAACATCAATAATGAACTTCAGTACATAGTTTACACATTTTACATAGACTATTATTCATGTACTCGTTGCAGTCCATGATGAGCTGAGCAGTGTGGTGTCCAGTGAGCCTGATGTGGAGTACACAGAGGTGGTGCATCCCCAACCAGTGGATCCTGCCAAAGGTAAAAACAGACTTTTTTTTGTCTAGTTATTATTTAATTACATTATTATTTTGATAACTGTTGTCCTGCTATTTATAACCATTTATAACCATTGCCACTTCTATTCCGAAACTTCTCACCACAAGCATTTTTGCTCTGCTTTGCCCACATTCCTTTATAGTTGATAAGACAGCACTTCCTGGGAGGTGCCAAATTACCCATAATTAATACTTCTCCAGGTTGCGCTAACTGCAGGGATTTTCAGGACCACTGCAGACCTTATAAACAGGAAGGGTTGAACTAATTACCTTGCTGGTTTCTGATATTGGTGCCTTCTTCATTATGGTCCTCTGCTTGAGCTCCCAACGGGTCGGAAATGGCAAAATGTGACACCACTTATTTTTTAGGTTTCTGATAATGATAGCGCAAACACACAACATCTACTGAACTGTCTTTTGATGTTCAAGCAGGCTAATGTGTTCCTTCTTACATTAACAGTCCCCCTGAGAAAAGGCACAGACACAGTGTACAGCGAGCTCAAAAACTCTCCACATGGTGCGTTTAATATCTTTAAAGATCTACATATATTTGTACTAACGGTGGATTAAATTACTACATGTTCATTGCAAAAACGAACAAGGTTTGTTATGACACCCATGACACCCAGCTCTGGTGTTCCTTTCAGCTGTGCAGAGCATTTTAGCATCCTTCAGGTTAATGTTTTGGTCTCCCCGCCCACAGTATCACTGTGTGAGTTCAGTCTCACTGCTTCCAACATACTTCTTTCTAGCTACAGCAGCAACTGTTTTAACTGTTGAAAATGCTCTAAAAAATCCGCTATACTATACACCCACCCCCTCACTCCTCTAACCCCTCAAAATGTAGCAGGTGATGAGTCTCTGGGAGCTGGTGGAGACCAAAACAGAGCTAAAATTGTACTTACATAAATGAGAAACACAGAAACACAACTCCTAATGTGGGTTTATGCCACTGTGTCTGTTGAATGTATGCCTCCTACTAATAAATTGTTTGCTAACATATTTATAATATCATCTCTATACCATGATAATATATGATTATTTTCAGCTTATTCTATTGCCCAAAAGTAGTAAAATCAATTAATTTAACTTTAAATGTTTTAAATGCAACTTGGTGATATTAAAGGCACTTAAGACTCATACCAGATATAAGTTCCAAAGTGACAACTTGTATTAGTTGTCCAATGAAAGGACAGTGTGCCCAACTAGATACACAAACATGACCATATCCTGCAACTGCTGGCATAAGCTTCCTGTTTTAGAAAAGCAGCCAGATGGTGGACATGTCTATCAAACAGTCCATTAGAGTTCTAATATGTTCCTGTAATTCCTGTTCAGTCTCAAAATAATCTAGAATTATTGAGAGAAGCATCTGTGAGCGAGATGCTGTTTTCTAAACCTTGATTATAATCGCAGGGACCACACTTATTGGCTGAAAGCATACAGATTAGCTGAAACAAAAGCCTCTGCAGAGGAGGTTCAAGTGAGTCAGCAAGGTCAGCCACGTCATCATAACTGTCAAATGAGTAATGAATAGCTCTGAGGTCAGTCAGTGAGTGAGCAGGGTACACACCCAACCAAACACACTGTTTAACTTCTGATGCTTTTTCCTTAGGCGCTGCTGACCCTCATGACTATGTGAGTATCAACTGCATAATAACACTCTTGTTGTTTTCAGTTGTCTGCATTTTTAAAAGAAAATGTTGACATATTTGACATCCCTACAAGGATTTTTGTTAAAGACACTTTTGATTTGTTTGCTTTCATACAGTTTAATGCAACCAGAATAATTTATTGTTGTCTATGTTTTTTTATTCTTGCTATAACTTAATATCTTTAAGCAAAATGAAGTACTACAGTCCCATATAGGCTCATTGATTTTATTTTGCACTAATTGTATACAGTGCAACCTTCAGTCAACTTTTGAAATGCCCAGTACTACGTACTGATCACCTTTACATCAGCTTGTCATAATGACATGTATGGCCAGTGATAGTTATTAAGTTGTTACACAATATAAAATGCATTTTGGTCTGTGGAATATTTTAAAATAGTGCACACTGATCATAATGGTATTTATTACAATGCATTAACCCTTAATATTGGAGTGTTTTAAAGCATCTATTGGCCTCATTACAGATATATCTCAGTAAATAAATTTAGATAACTCAGTTCTTACATAACTGTAGTCAAGTAAAACCATAAAGATCAGTGTCAAATTCCAATGACACACATTTTCAACAGAAAGAGCTCGGTAGCTGGTTAAATAGCATTTATAGTCCAAAAGTCTAAAAGTTCATTTTTAAAATTTTCTCTTTGTAGAACTTAATACATAATGTATCATATATCAAGCCTTCTGACCATTTTTACTAAACTCAAATAACAACAATATATTTGTAATAAAGTAACATTTCTGTTGTATATAATTGGTACACTGGATTAGTCAAAACATGCATTGGCTGTCTCCTGGTCATAGTGACCCTGTGCCGGCTGATAATTCAGAGCAAGAGGGAAACTGCCGTCAAAGTTTCCAGACAACAACAAAGGCATTTGGGATGGGGCTTCCTTCCCTATCGCTCTGTCAGATCAGCACTGTGGTCAGTCAAATTACCTCCAAGCCCATCTCAGTCAGTATACTGTCCCCCAGCGTGCCTTAATCGTCACCCCTCCCAAATTGTTTATCCCTACTTGGTGTTCAAGGAAGCTCAAGTGAGGAATCTGAAATAATAAGCAGAGGATGTGACATCATGATGTAAAAACAGTTGATTGTTTCATTAGTGTATCTTTTTGATGACAGATTATGTGGTTTGGTCTGACAGCACCCTTTTTATGGTCTGTCTGTTCCTCAGGAATGCAGATGACTCTCTCTATGTATTTTAAATTATTTTGTCTTGTACTGTGGAGGTTTTGCACCAATAAAAGAGGTAATGATCATTTAGGTAGTTAGGGAGATGGATAAAATGCACCTTGAGATCAGAATTGGACCAGTGCAGAAGGCAACTTCATTGCATCTGTATTACAAGAAATCACAAACATGTGCCTTTTAAATCCTACAGTATTTTGTGTCTTGTAGTGGTTTATTACCAAGTCCCAGTACTTAACACAGCATTCCTGTGTGTATGTGTACCAGTATTTGAGCAACCAAATCCTACAGTAAATAAATAACCTGTGTGTGCGTGTGTGCGTGTGCGTGTGTGTGCGTGCGTGTGTGTGCGTGTGTGTGTGTGTGTGTGTGTGTGTGTGTGTGTGTGCGTGCGTGCGTGCGTGCGTGCGTGCGTGCGTGCGTGTGTGTGTGTGTGTGTGTGTGTGTGTGTGTGTCAGCAGGGATCAGTAGAGTACACTGCTCTCAATGGTGAACAACCTGAGATCAATCACTACCATCCAAACATCAACAGCTACCAGGACCTACCAGTGCCAGTGGATTAGTGATTGAGCCTTTACACTAACATCTCATATCCATACTTCTCCAGACATCCAACTGCTTTTATAGTTCTTAATTGTAACTAATGCTAAGATAGCTGTAAATATTTGTCCCTAATAAACACATATCACACATCCTCCTGTGTTGTTTGGTGGTGTGTTTCATAATATTACAGTTAGAAACACATTAGATAGGGAGACAGTCACCAGCAGCATGAACATTTGATTGTTACTTCCTCACAGTAACACAGGCGCTTCTTTCTCAACTCATTTGCTGTTTACGTCAGTAATAAGTACAGACACGCTGGAACTGTTCCACAGTTCTCATGTGCAAAATACAGAGGATGTCATATAAAATGTAAAATAAAATTCATTAAAATTCAAGGATATAAAAATCCATTTGGTGTGGATAAGTGTACTCTAGTGAGCATGTGCTGTAGTTTATACAGGTTTCATCATCAGGCATCAATTGCATAATCTAAACTGTATTGTACCACTGGGTAAATGCTTTTCCTGAAGGTATGTAAAATGTATGAAGGTTTTATAATATATTATATAGCAGTGTATATTCATATAAGTACTGTATGTACAATAAAAGCCATATGGCATTGGGCAGGACAATGTATAAATAGTAAAGCAACTGTACAGAAAGATCACGATAAGTTGTGTACCAATATGGGTCAGCTAATGTCAGAAACTCAAGTATAAAATAACTATTGAGGGGAGATTAAAGGGAGAGAAAATTAGTGATTAAAGGATTAAATTCTAATACTTTTTGGCAAAATGATACCTAATGATGTGAATAACACAAACTGATCATCCATATCGATACAAAAGTGTTTAAACTTAAGTAAATGTTCTACATTTCATGATGCCAGATAATAACAGATTGTAATAAATTTTTAATTCAGATGAATGAGGAGACCTTCAGGGACCTTAAATCAGTTCATTCATTAATACACACACACACACACACACATTTTTTAAAAGTGACTCTTCAGTACCAGTATCATGCCTAGACTCACATCCACTGCTGAATCACACCTTGAAAAAAAGAACAAAAGGGGCAGCTCATGAGCAGCTGAACAGCTGAATGATGTCACATCCTGTCCATCCAGATGTGTCAGATGTTAGAGAGAAATTGTTGTTGTATTGTTGAATCTAGTAACTGATTTTTTTTAAATCCAGGTCCTCAGCTTTAATAATATGTTGTTTGTAATTTAACCCTAACCACCTAAATGTTTCTGTCAATGCATTGTTGATTATTTCTATAGGATTCAGTATTTCCCGTGACCCTAAATGACCCTAATAGGATTAAGCAGGAATAGATAGTGGATGGATGGATTTCATATTTACCACTAGAGTACGCCATTGCACTGAGAATATACACTAAACACTTCCTTTACTCACTTCATTTGTTTCAGCGGCTGTTGATGGAACAAGGATCCATCTTGTGGCAGAACATTTCAGTTCACTACAGGATGATGGGGTATTACACAAACCTGAAACCCTTAAAATGAAGCAATAGCTGCAGTTAGCAGAAATAAATCCAATGGAAAATATCACTATAGAAAACTATCAGATTAAAGTAACACCACACCACCAAACATATTTTAAGTACATGAACATAGTGGTGCATTTAGCTGCTCAATGGACATTTTGATATTTGTAAGAAAATAAATAGTAGGTCTAAAACTAAAACTGAACATTTGACTTGTTTTTGTTTACTGGTTTTAATGGGTAGAAATATGGGAATATTGTATTTTCAGCTCAATTTGTTGTTCCCAAGTGGTCAAAAAACTACGAATGTAGTTTTAATTTAATATTTATACAGAGTTTTTATTTGTCCCAAATGAGCATAATATCTAATATGAGAATGTTTGCTAATACCACAATGTATAATGTTTATATAATGTATAATGTATAATGTATATATATATATATATATATATATATATATATATAATACAATTATACATTTGAATGGCTCTTTCCATCTATGTTAGACTCATCATTCAATTTTACTGAATTGCTTTAAAACAAAAACAAAAAAAACACTATCTGTTATAGTAGCTATGTTGTAAAGGTAAAAAGTAGAAATTTGATGTAAAACGTGATAAACAAAGTGGTAATGTAGCAGAAGGGCAAAGTGCTGGCAATAGAGAAAGCTAACATTGTGTGACTCTTCCTTACACAACCCCACTGAGTAAATGTAGAAGAGGTGCATAGATATACATTTGTATCCTATGACTCTGAAACTCTGCAGGGTGTCCATGGCAATAGGTAGGTAGCCATCTATATGTTGTTGAAAAAGAACAAAAATGCATACAGAAACTAGATTCACAGATGCTTTTTATGGAGCAGTACCTTTACAGGAATTATGCTAAGCAGAATTCAATGTTAAAAACAGATTGATAGTGTAATGTTTTTCAAGGATGCATTTTAATGACATCCCTTCACGTTGTACTTTATGAAGGGAACATTCAGGCCCTGCATAATTTCAGCAGTGACATCAGCAATCGCACTGCTGATTATAAACTTGCGTCACATTCAGAGTTCCCTGTAATTGAATGTCCTCCCTCCAATAACCTCCAAGACCTGCACTGACAGTGTTGGCATGGCAACACCACTTGGACTATTTTTTGAATACATGTATTTAAAGATGAATGTTTTCTCCCTGTCTCTGGCAACATCCTTGTTAAAATCCCATTAATCTTTAATCACCTGATTTCATCTAAATAGTCAAAATATTAGCTCCAGGGTTGTGTTTATTGATCAGTGTCCTCATTTTTCACTCTACCATACTGTTCTGAAATCATCCTGCATATTACTGGACTTCTTCACGCAGTCGGTGAAATTAAATATTATATTTTCTTTTTGCTAACTCTCCAGCTATAGCAATCTCATGTTGGACAAAAAACCCAAAGCAGATCAGTGTTACCAAATGGATGGACGCAGCTAACAATCAAAAACTTAATAAATACCCAAAATAATTCTGGAACTATTAGCCAGAGCTTTATTAGTTTACTAGGCACATATCCGAGTAATGCACAAGGAGTATAAATTTGAGGTGTTTTACTTATGTATTTCTGTTTAATGTAATTTTAGATTTGCATAAAACTCCAGATGCCATAAAGAAAGGTTTCATGGTTCCCAGAGGACTAATCCCCATTACTCCGGTAATACAGTGACTTTTCCTCTAGCAGGTCAAATTTCAAGACGTTAAAACTGACTAATTAAAAATGTTAGCATGTTGATGTTTTAATAAAAAGTACAGTCTTATAGTCACTAGTATGACTCATAATAATTTTGCACAGAATGTACTTTTTCTTTTGATACATTAAATAAATATTGCAAATAATATATTATATATTTCCTAACTTAAGATTTTTATTTGCAATAAAATATTTCTTTTACTTTATCTGTAATAAATGTTTTGCCTGCATTAGTGTAAACAAGTTATGAACACATTAATAACCTATCAGCAAATCTTTAGTTGATATGATGAACTTGTTTCCAAACTTTGCATATTCACACATTCAGCAGTTAGAGAGCAACAATATCAGTTATTCTGAGTTGTGTTTCTATCCATCTGGAGAAGGTAAGTATTCATTTTCTTTTAAATCTATTTTGGTCTCTACTAACACATTTGCCTCTTTAGCTCCTAAATGTACCATTATATTCACCCGCTGATCTGTAACTAAGTCTGTCATCTGTTTGCTGCTGCACAGTTAGTGCACAGCCTGGCTTTATCATTGATAACACCTGCCTGCTATGACTGAAAACAAGACTATGACAGCAGCGAGTGTGAACCAAAACAGTTAAGTTCATTCATCATCTATACCCGATTATTCCCATTTAGGGTAACGGGGATCAGCTGGAGCCTATCCCAGCTCTCTTTGGGTGAAAGGCAGGGGTACACCCTGGACAGGTCACCAGTCCATCACAGGGCCACATAGAGACAAACAACCTCACACACTCACACTCACTGCTATGGGCAACTCTCCTACCTATGGGCAATTACCAATCAACCTGACATACATGTTTTTGGACTGTGGGAGGAAACCAGAGTACCTGGAGAAAACCCACACAAGCACATGGAGAACATGCAAACTCCACACAGGAAGGCCCATGCCAGGTTTCGAACCAAGCACCTTCTTGCCTTGAGGCAACATTGCTACCCACTGCTCAACCGTGCTGCCCAACAGTAAACTTGTGGATGGTAAAACCAAAACAATAACTTCAAACTCACTATAGAACTCATTAAAGCTGAGGGGTGCTAATTCGTTGCAGGTTCATCACAACAGAGGACCCTTTCACACTGTTTTCACATCAGCATATGATATAATGTTATTAAAAAATTGGTCATTGCTGCTTTAAGTTAAAAATCTAAGTACTTATTCTAGGCTGCTTTCTTTTTTCCATGCACTCCGTCATTACTCAGGAAAAAAACACTCCTGATAATTTTTTTCTGAATGTTTATTGGATTCCTACCATCGCCTATCATTTTCCACAGCACACCACGTGTACACCATGACCTGCCCAATTACATAAAAGTTAAACAAATAATGAAAAAGAAATGAAATTTGCAGAACTGTAGTCAGCAAGGGCAATATTTGCATTTTAAAATCACTCTTGATAAAATAAACAGACTCTCCCTTTACCAGTACCTTAACTGTTTCACGTTCAGTGGTGAGAGTTAAAAGGTAAAACTGCAAGAGGGGTGTGTGCAGATCACATACAGTGAAAACTACTGTAAGACTGTACAGTAAGTTCAGTACATAAAGTACCAGAATAACATGATGAAAGAGGTGTTGTTCCTGTTCATTTCACTACTTTGTAAAATGATCTATTATGTTCAAAGTCTAATTTTGGCATGAGAATAGAGATATTTTAGTTTCTGTGTCATATCGCAGGACGTAGCCAACCAAGGGTAAAAGTTACCAACTGTTAAATAGCTTCAGCCAATCAGCTTTCAGAGTTCACTGCATTGTCAGACTGAAGAGTGCCAAAAATTCATAACACGTATGACTAGTATTTCAACAAGGACAGGTTCATTTGTCTTGTGTTTAACAGAAAGAATGTATAAAGAGACTTTACAGTGTTACAATTTATTGTGTATTTGGTTTACATGCACTGTTACTGCATAAGTACACATTGAATAGGTATGCTTCTGTGAAATATTTACCAAATCTAGTAAAAGCAAGCACCAGTCCACACAGTACTGTGCTCGTTGTCCAAACACCTTGTGTACATATACTGCAATTAGCAACCTTAACCATCAGTTATCTTTATCCATATCCATTTGTCATAAGCTCTAAAGCTCTCAAATTAAACGGGTAATATATTAATACTAATTTTCCTTAGCATGATCGCTGCAGTCAGAAAAACTTGCTGCCAAGAAAATGAACCAACTTTTAATCCTGAATAGCCAATTTGCATTACATCTGGCCAAAATCCACCTGATCCACAACAGCCAAGGTTTAAATCCAAAATTATATATCCACAAAATAAAAGGTTCTTATATTAAAATGCAGTTTATAGCATTAACATGCAGAAGAATAACATGATTCAGTTTAAAACACAGGGACCTATGTCAAATGAAATATATACCAGGTCTTGGTGGGCCTTTTATACAACATAAGAACTTACAGGTTAACTTGGGCTGCCTGCACATTTATCACTATTTGAAAAAGAGTCCCTTCCCATTTATATTCAAACAAATTCTAGCAGTTGCACAAAGTCTTAATGTCTGAACAAATATCAGTCATTGATGATAAACAGCTGTCGTGTTTAATAACTCCTTTCACAATCTGCGGCTCTGAACAGAGCCTGTCACTATGACTCGGGAAAAAGCAACCTTACCATAGTACTATCTATATTGATGGTTTTAATTCGTATTGGGCCAGGTTTAAAACTATGGTCCTAGTTTAAGATAATAATAATAAACAGTATTGAGAGCCTTTAATCCCAGCCTCAAAGTACATCACGGCAATCATAATAAGCACTTTATGAGTGTTTTTACGTGTAAGCAAATGTATTCGTAAAAAAATATCGTGACGTGTAGGTTAATGTGAGCATCTTCCACACTTTGCAAACAGGAAAATGTTGCTTTTCCGGTCACTTTTACGTACAGCGTATAGCCCAGAGCCAGAAAACGCTGCAAACACCCGCGTCATGTACTATATTACTCATATTTCGCTAAAGGAAAAATACACTGCATGATTCGACAGAAACGACTTGATAGACGTGGTTGCTTATAAATGGTGATTTGAGCAGAGTTGTACGTGCGGGCTGTTAGTGATGATGTGTGGGCATGCCAGCAGCTCGCAGCTCATTCACTTCCAGGTGCATCCTGCTCTGGTCCAGTCACATTTCAACACGGACTGCTTTCGGCCTCATAAATGCGCATGCGCACTACGGCTGACCCCTCCGGTTTCTGCGCGCACTGCCACGTTAGTAGCGGTAGACACAAAATACCAGCAACGCTCCCAAACCTTAAACAAGGAAAAGATTAAAACTAAGACCAGCTCCTCCAGTAAACAGTAGCCGGTCGCGTCTCCAGCACCCGTCTCTACGTCAGGCAGAATAACGTTACTCGACGGCAACGATGTTGAAGTTTATGCTCTTCTGTACACTGGTTGTAGCCAGCAGGGCTGAGATCGCCGAGGAGGAAGACGTCCTGGTGCTGAAGAAAAGTAACTTCGACGAGGCTCTCGCAGCCCACCCTAACCTCCTGGTTGAATTCTGTGAGTAACACCAACTACAGGCTCCGTACAGCCACAGCTAGCTGTCCTCCGCAGCCTCACGCATTACCGGGCTAGCCGGGGATGTTAGCATTAAACTTTGACACTTGTGGCAAGTTGCAGCCGAAATCGGCTAATTCACCGATGTCGTGTTCAACTTTGCAGCCGTGTGCGCGTCTGTTTGACGTAACGCTTGTTGGCCACCAGCTCTTTCACCGCCGCGTTAGTTGAGACTGTGTGAAAGTGTGAGGGGCATTGTTTGACACACTGCGTTTTTTGTAAGACAACTCCCCGTTAAACCCGAGCGGCTAGCACCGTCTGTCTCTGCCCTCAGTCTTATCTCAGCTCGTTAAACCAAGTGACTTATACCTTATATCTAATGTTAGCGCAGGGGCATCATGTTGTATCCTGAGATACTCTGAAACACATGTATTGTCGCTTTTGTCTAATAATAACGCAGTAATAACACAATAAAGCAGCGCTGTGAGTAGTCAGCTGAATCAGAAAAGTGCATGGATAGTAAGTTTCTATTGCATGTTGTGGTTTCATAGTGCAGATTTCACTTTCCAGGCATCCCGGGGCTTATCTACTATATCTTATTGACTGTATTTTATCTACTGTATTTTATTTGCTGTGTTTTTGTTTTTTTTAATCCAGTTATTATTTTAATAACTTATTTCACCAGCAAATGTCGTGTCAAGGCCCAATGAGCCACTTCTCTTTAGCCTCCAGGCCCATCCCGCTTCACTTTTGTCAGATTGTTGACCTGCCTGCATTTTGTGTGGCAAATCTGTGGACCAGTCAGAGGCAGCGGTGGGGGACAGTCTCCAATGAGCTCTGCGGGGGAGGGATGGAGGCTTTGTTTGGCCACGTATTTCTCAGCTGGGCGGGATCTCTGTGGGGATGTGGAGCTACTGTAGGTTGACGTGTACTTACTTTACAAAGTTCATCTGTGCCTTTATATTGACTGGAACAAGGAAGTTTGGTTTTTTTTTTTGTTGTTTTTTTTTCCTTTGTCAGTAGTTAAGGTGGTGCAATGCAGGGCTTTTATTTAACGTGTCATTTTTTGATTATGGGAGTATCCGTGTGCAGGTACACCTGGACACTATGGCTTACAAATATCAAATAAAATCACAGCTGAAATGTAATAAAGCTGCATTTTTTAGCTCGTTATTGCTGTCATTGAGTTGTATTAACATTCCCACAAGCCGTTCCCTTGATGAACATCTCTTCCTTTTCAACTTGGCCTTAGTTTGGTCCGTAACATTCAAATTTGTCTTTGTGTTGTATTTCCAGGACAGGTTTTTGCCCAGTTTTATATCAGCAAATTGAGCAATTTTTGACAAAAATCAGCAATTTATTTGTTTAAAAATAATAAATACTTGCTCTTGTGAACTGCACAAATGCAAAGACGTGTTTTTTTTAGTGCTGTTATAATGTCAGGCTTTTTCAAGCCATTATACTAGAAAATTGTCATTATTCATAATCATTGATAGTGTCTTATGTGTGGACTCTGTATTTTGTTTTTTCTAACAATACAATACCTCCCTGGAGCTTAAATGCTTACTATCAGTGATGCAAACCTCACTGTACATCCTTCAGATGCCCCATGGTGTGGCCACTGCAAAGCCCTGGCTCCAGAGTATGCCAAGGCCGCTGGCATGCTAAAGAAAGAGGACTCAGACATCCGCCTGGCTAAAGTGGACGCCACAGAGGAGACCGAATTGGCCCAAGAGTTTGGCGTCCGGGGGTATCCTACCATTAAGTTCTTCAAGGGTGGAGAGAAGGAGTCACCCAAAGAGTACTCAGGTAGGAATGCTTTGGTTTTGTTTTGTGCAGTCTTGTTAGCAGTACATGTGATTTTAGTTCGAGGCAATAGTAGAAAATGAATACCACTCAAACACCGCAAGCAAGTGTTGGTTGATGTATGATGATGATGTTTAGTTAAATCTTATGTTCTTATTCTCCTAACATAATATATTTATCTAGACTTATAGGTTAGTGTCTTTTCTCTGGACACATGTCTGGACACATCTTGATGAATGGGAGTTTTTTTTTTAATCTTGAGCAACCTGTTAACCTCATGTCAAAGTGAGTGAATAATATTTCATAATGTTGTGAAATGCTTCAGATGGCAGAAAAGAGTCAGCTCTGACAGTCATATCAAAGCCTTATTGGCTGTTTTTGTCCTGGTAATGTGATCTGGACAGCAGCATAAACAGTGAGCCAGCCAATCAGCTTTCACTACCATGACTGAGACAAATGTAGTAGGCTGGGCCTTCTCTGCACACTCCTCATGTTGACTTGGAGCCCAGCTTCTGAGCTGGGTAGAGACATGCGAGGCATGTGCAGTTCTTCACGTCTCCTCTTTTCTGCCGGCTCAGGCCACTCTTGATGTGGAAAGGGAGGGCCGAGTAGGCTGGGAAGTTTTTTTTTTTTTATGGAAATGACTACTCTGACTTGAGTCCAGTGTCTAGAAATGCCCTTCCCCCGTCGCCCACGCACTGCATGAGACCTCAAAGTACTGCATCAAGACTACGTGCTGCATCAACTCATCAACATGTTTGTCAGTGAAATTGCTGCTGCGTTGCATCAGTCTGACAGTCAGGTCTATCTTTAGATTCAATTTAAATGCAGCAGTCTTACTCCAAAGAAAGGTAAACCTTGTTTTGTAACCTCACAAAGTTGGCCTAATGAGTTCAGTATTGATCATAGCGTTTAGGTGTGAAAGTCAAAAACATAAGCAGTACCCTCTGAAATTGCCAGTGGTTTCAGAAATGCAGAAGAGATGTGTTTTTGCTCTAGGCTGTTTGCACTTTCACACCAGTAAATTTATGAAGGGTGTCTCCACATCTTCAATTTAACCACAGCTTAAAATTCAGACACTGAGGCATTCACTATAGTTTTTACATAGAGGTCGGCTGTATCCTTCTCCTACCTAATCTTACACAATTCACATTGAGGGTCATTTCAAAGCAGTTATCATAGACTGATTGGGATATAAAGGCATTACATGCCAAGTTTGCTTCAGTGTTGGCTTTCCAAATACTCTGATTTGAGTGCAGCAGCTGTTTGGTGTATGACATAGAGAAAATGACCCCTAGTCTTTTTATATAGTTGTGTGTTATTGGTATAATGTAGTCTACCCCAGGCACTCCTTAATTTTTGTTGTTTGTAAAATATGTTTACTTTTTGTGATCTATATGTAATACTTCATGTCATTTGTGTGCTTTGAGTTTTCTAAGATAGTTTGAAAAAGGTTGATAGCAGTACAAGTTTCTCAGGCCTCAAAGTCAGGGCAGCTTACCATGTCCACTAGAAAGGAAATGTGTACTACTTAATTGTTGAAGTGCACCTTTTTGACCTGTGGCTTTTGACATGCCCCGTGATGTCTATGCATACAGTCATACTCGAGTTGTTGTGTTTTCTTGTTGCAGCTGGAAGGCAGGCAAATGAAATCGTCAGCTGGTTGAAGAAGCGCACAGGCCCAGCTGTTTCCACCCTGGCTGGGGTCACAGAGGCCGAGTCTCTGATTGCTGACAATGAAGTGTCAGTCATTGGGTTCTTTAAGGTGTGAGACTCATCTCAAGGTTTATTTATTTATGGTCATTTTTTTTTTTCCTTCATTTTTATTAAATTGTCTGCAGACTTTTTGTTCATCTAAAAAGAATAATTTTATTGTTGCTTAACAACAACTTTTGTTTGGCTATATTTAAGGAACCATTCTGCAGCTTACTAGTTGAATTAAGTCTGAATCCCTGGATATCATTTGCACTGCTTCATCTTAAAGGTTTTCTTCTGTGTAGGATGCAGAATCTGATGATGCCAAGGCATTTCAAAAAGCAGCTGAAGCCATAGACGACATTCCCTTCGCCATGACCGCCGACGATGCTGTTTACTCCAAGTTTGAGGTGTCCAAGGACAGTGTTCTCCTCTTTAAGAAGGTGACTTTAATTTCTTAAGCTTTTTCTTCACTATATAAAAATATTTCATTTTAGATTTTACAGTCAGTTTAAAACCATGATACATTAATTGCAAGTACACCCATCTACTGTATGTTTATTCAAACCTCTGACAAACTTTGCTTATACAATATTTCATTAAATACATATTCTAAATTTGTTTACATGATATATGTAGCATTTACTCACTGTTGCAGGTGTAATCAAAATATACTGTAAACACACTCAGTTGCAGTTGAGCTGCTGATGCCCACTGTGCTGATCCACACCTCTGTAATGTGATTCTGTGGACTTCAGTGTCTGCTCTATGTTGCTAATCTTGGCCCCTGCAACGTTTAAGACGTGCACCTGCCTTTTGGTCTATTGCTTGACCTCAATATGTTGAACCAACAGTGCTGAATGGTGAAAAGCTGTATTGGGTAATGGCCTGTCTTGCAAGTAGCCCCACTGGCTATAAGTAGAGCATGACAGATAACAACTAAATGACTTTCTTCAAGTCTAAGTGCGCCACATTTACTTTTTCTAACATCTTTTACACTGAGCTGGTGCCTATTTTGTGTCTGTTACTGACTACAACCATCCATGGCAGAATAGGTCAGAGATTATTTGCTTATCAGCAGAACAGTATCTTAGTCAGCGTGTGGATTTGTCCAAATGGGTCAAGGTCCAGAATGTCTGTCAATAAAAACTAAGCAACTCAGTAAATGCCAGGGTGTTGAATGAATTGAGGTTATTTAATTCTAAAAGATTCTCCACAGCTTACTCAGTTTACGAAAGCAGATAGTATTTTTCCCAGTACTGCTTTGTTTTGTTGTCTTAGAAGATTTGAGAAAATAATTGGCAAATGAAATGAAAATAATCATTAGTTTGCACCCCTGGTACTTTTTGTTCTGGTACCTTATGGTGGGTGTCATTATTTTTATCATTTTATAGTTTACACAACATTAGTCATGAAATAATCATTTGTAGCAGACAGTTTCAGCAAGAAACACGCTTTAAATATCCCAATGCTCTTCTTTTGTTTGGGCATTTCGCCCAAGGCTCAGTCCCCATTTTCTGGCCTCTGATCCGTGCTGGTAACTTCACCCAGATACAAACACCATTGACATGTGGGCTTTGCAGTTATTCAGAGCCTTCAAAAGCAGGAGTTCAGCCTTTTAACAGTTGGGCTGTTTCACTTGCTTATTGCAATGGGGGTTTGGAGCTTAGGTTTCATAGCCTCAGTCAGTGTCCGCAAAGCTGGCAGTGTGCAACTGGCCAAGTGTCATTTCTCCTGTTGTGTGCCAGTAAAGGCTGTTTGGCACAGCTGTACCACTGCTATTCTTACCCCTTAATAAAAGTCAGTTTGGTCCTCTGGCTCTATACCTCAGCTGGGGTCTACAAAGGGATTTAAAAGTTGTTTGTCTGGTCAATCTATGTTTGGTGTTCACAGACAGACCAGCTGGCTGAATAATGATTGTATCTAAATGTTTCTATGTTTCCTTTACAGTTTGATGAGGGGCGCAATACCTTTGATGGAGAGCTGACCAAAGAAAACCTTCTGGCTTTTGTCAAGGCCAACCAGCTGCCTCTGGTCATTGAGTTCACAGAGCAGGTAATAACTCAATGTGACCATTTGTCTAATTTAACCTAACCCTGTCCACAGCAACAAGTGGTGCAAATCCAAGTGTGATTCCTGCATGTCAAACTTGCGTGCTTCTGTTTTCTGCAGACTGCCCCTAAAATCTTCGGTGGAGATGTCAAGTCCCATATCCTCATGTTTCTGCCCAAAGCTGCTTCAGACTTTCAGGAAAAAATGGACCAGTTTAAGAAAGCTGCAGATGGATTCAAGGGCCGGGTGGGTGAACTGTATTTTGGGCATTTATCTTTACCTGTTGGCAGGCTCATAAATTCAGTTTCTTGTACCAGTCAAATGTGAATTCTGTATGCAATACACAAACATCTCTAAATCTAAAGATTTTCTAGAACATACTGAGTAACGCGTAGAGCCGTCAAATATTGACCTTTCTTTTCCTCCTTTCTAGATCCTGTTTATTTTCATCGACAGTGAAGTGGACGACAACCAGCGTATCTTGGAGTTCTTTGGCCTGAAGAAAGAGGAGTGCCCCGCCATCCGCCTCATCACCCTGGAGGACGAGATGACCAAGTACAAGCCAGAGAGCAGCGCCATCACAGCAGAGAGCATCACTAAATTCTGCACACTGTTTACTGAGGGCAAACTCAAGGTGAGATAAAGGAGTACTTGTTTATGCACATGTAAGTCAGTGGATTTGCACATTAATAATTGTGCTTAGGATTTGATTACTGTTCATTTCGGGCCTTTAGTCTGAATATATAACACACTAAGAACAGCTGTATGCACGAACGCTGAGCGCAGATATTGTTTTGGACAACAATTAAACCCTTGTTTAAGGTTTATGCCATTTTGTGTCTTTTCTTTTCCAGCCCCACCTCATGAGCCAGGAGATCCCTGAAGACTGGGAGAAGAACCCTGTCAAAGTTTTGGTGGGCAAGAACTTTGAAGAGGTTGCTTTCAATCCAAAGAAGAACGTCTTTGTGGAATTCTGTAAGAGCCTCTGTCTTCATCCCATTTATTTATTTATTTATGTAGCCAGGTTTTGGGTATGGATTTCCGTGGCAGTAGCAAATCTGAATCCAGTGCCAGATCAGTTACCAAACAAACACAGGTGATAGAACTGTATTAATGAACCTTCAGATCTAAAGTGCAGACATTCTGCTGTGCTGAAGATTTGTAGGACTTTCAACACGTACAGTATTTCGCAACTGCTGTCTTCCATGCAGTTATTACCAAAGAGCAGCTCATTGTTATACTGCTGCAGGTCACAGAATCTGATGGGTCACAGAATACGTTGTAACTCTGGCAATATGCTGAGTCAGCGCATTCAAGTTATAAATGCAAGTCCTTACTTTAACATGTTGTATAAATATTTAAACTAAAGACTTGTCGTTCTCCCGTTCGTTGAGTATGCTCTTGCAAATATTGGATTTTGGAGTTGTTCTATAGACTTTGGTATGCGTTGTTAGTGTCACTGTTATTGTGTTCTTGTTGGTCATTTTTCTTAACAGACACCTGGTACACAATCTATTCTTTGGCTTGAGGTGCCAATGGGTTTCACCTGTTAAAGGGGGATTTCCAGATAGTCAAAGCTCAGTTGCTCATAGCTGGGAGATTTGGCAGAGCTTTGAGCTACAGGTCTGAAACTCTAATCTTGCCCTTCCTTACTTTGTACGTGCTAAGCTCTTTTCAAATACCTAAGAGCTGGTGCTTAAGCTCATACCCTGTCAGCCCCACTCTCTGCAAGTTCAGTTGTTACCAGACACTGATGTTTAAAAGATCTGGTTAAATATAGCCACTGAATTATTTTTAGGACAATACACATCCAAATTTGCACTATGTTTGGAGGAATTTTCCATCGCTTGCTGGTAAATGCAGCTTATGGTCCATCCTGCAGTGGGGAGGCCAGAATTCCCAGACAGGTGAGGCAGGGCCATTTCCCAGCTTGTCAAAGGGTAGCAAGGCCATGAAGCTGAGGCTACACGTGACACTTTTACCATGTGTTTGTTTCTGGCTATAGTGGGTAGGAATCAGCATTATGTATTACTAAAAATAATGTTTAAACAGGACAGGAAATGGTTTAGAGAAATAAGATAAATACTGCTGCTGAAATTACAATGATATTGAGTATCTCATTTGCATATTGATCAGTTTTAACACACCTAAAGCCAAAGCAAGTGTGTTGTATATTTAGTAACTAATTATTTGTTTTTTTGTTTGTTTTTGTTGTTGTTTGCTATTAAGATGCACCATGGTGTGGACACTGCAAACAGCTGGCTCCCATCTGGGAGAAGCTGGGAGAGAAGTATAAGGACAGTGCTGACATCATTGTGGCAAAGATGGACTCAACGGCCAATGAGATCGAGGCAGTCAAAGTTCACAGCTTCCCCACTCTTAAGTTCTTCCCTGCAGGAGAGGAGCATAAGGTGAGAGCTCCATCGCCAGTTATGTTTATAATTTTACCCCCTTCATATATTTTGAACACTTAACTGCTGCATTCTCTCACACCCTATTTTTCTGCTAACCAGACAATGAGCTTAAATTTAATTTATGTGCCATTTGCACCTCAGTGGGCAACAAATTACATCAGTGGTTTGCCCAAAGTGCACTGGAGTAAAAGCCAATAAATTGTCACTTTTCTTTTTATTGAATGAGGTGTCATTTTGAATTGGGAAACCATTCAGAATCAATGCCTTCTGTAATAATTGGCTGTATCCTTATTCATTGCCTGGCTTGCAGCTGTGAATGTGATCGTGGTGGTTATTTGGATCCAAAGTCAATGATATGGGAGCTCCCCAAGTATCATTAGAGCCTCTTGATTTAGCAGTGTTAATCACATGCAGAAACTGTCACTCAGCCTGCTGGCCCTGTAAGTTGGCTGTAACATTGTTGCTAGTGTTTGGTTCTTTATAGATAAGATTTCTCCGTGAAATCCAGTGCCCAGCCTGAACCTACTTTATTCCACAGCCTTCAGTTTAGCTGCCTTAAATGAGTGACACACACCAGGGCCACCCCAGAATTAGCCCATGACCCTACTTGAAGCATGCCAAAGACCCAGGAAAAGGCTAAGAAAGAAGAGAGCTGTAGTGGCAGCTATATAGCAGGTTTAAGAACTAAAAGCTAAACTGTGCTTTGCATTTGCCTTTGTCATTTTCATGTGCAAGCTTATTTTAGTAATCATCTCACTTGATTGTTGCTGTGTGGCTGCTGATGGATCACCTTTCAGCAACTTCTTGGCACCGTTTGAAGTTCATATGTTTATTAGATGCTGGCAAATGACAGAGTCAGGTGTCCAATGCACAGTGGTCTTTTTGTTTTTGAAATAAATGCTGACATTTTATGACTTTTTTTTTTTTTTTTTTGCCCTTGAAATAATTCGGCATCACCAGGTGATTGACTACAATGGGGAGAGAACACTGGATGGCTTCAGCAAATTTCTGGAGAGTGGTGGTAAGGAAGGTGGAGCCCCTGCAGGAGATGACGACGATGATTTAGACGCAGAGGTAAATCATCTCGACTGAGACACATCTAAACTGTCAATAGAAAACAGTTACATTACAACATAGTTGCAGCTTTATGAAAATTCAGCTTTTTTTTTTCCCTCACAGCAATACTGTGTAATTCTTTGATTATTGCCTAGCTAACATTACACTCAGATCTCTGAATTGTTGTCCATAATTGCTGTCTGAGTTTTTAACATAGCTGCATTGCTGATTAGTTGCTGAGGTCATCTTATTGGCTCATTTATATTTTCCTTTTAAAACAGTACGCATGAAAAATCAGACCAATCCATCACAATATTGTCAACAGCAGCAGGGACATTAATGCTGAGGGGGGTAGCCATATGGAGGGAAACTGGAAATGGCAGCAACTAAAACAAAACATCTGTTATATAGCAAGACTTACTGCACTGTTTAGAGACGGTTGTTACATGAACAGTGTTTAGAGAATTTTATCACTTTTACACTTGACTTGTAATTTTAGCAGAGCTTCATATTATAATTAATATAATGCACCAAAATCCCACTTCTTATTGTTACTATAAAGTACATGCACTCAGGCCTCCTTTTCTTTGAAAGTCAAGAAATGAGAATGTGCGTGCACATCTTAGTCAATAGATTTGTAGGACCACATGTTATAAGGGTTAAAAGGTAACTTCAAAAAGCTTAGAAAAATTTGTTTTTGTTTTTGGAGGTGGTATGGCAAAAGCAATCATTAGATGGTATTCAGATTAATCATTTGACAAACATTTCCAGGCTTTTTTAAAAAATTATTTTTATTATTATTACTATTAGAAAACAAAAATAGCATCTGAAGCTAGCATCTTTATTATGATAATGATTTTGACCGATCAGAAAAAACCACCACCATATCACAGAGGCAGAGGATGCATTTTGGACCTCGACCAGCTACCCCATCCCTCACTGTTGCTACGACTCTGCTGTGTCCTGCGCACATTAGTCCGAGGCTGTTTTAATAGCTGCACTACTTCACTATTGCCACCACTGATTTTCTCAGAAGTCTAATTGCAGCCCAGCTGACTGCCATACTAATGCCTCCTGCAGCTGTCATGTTTACTAGGCTTTGCCTGGAGATCCAAGCCTCTTGATAAAAAGCTGCACGTGCAGCACTGCAGCCAACATTAGACTAGACTAGAGGGAATATCTACATGCCAATCAGTGATAGTGAGACAGAGTTCATTTAACATTTTGCTGAGAGGAAAGTGATTTGTTCAGGTGGTGTTTTTAGGTGTTTGTCATGACCTCATGATTGCGTGAGATTGAAGTTAATGCATGGCATTTTTATAATTTTAAGCCAAATGAGTCTTCGCTTTAGGTTCCACCAAAGAAACGGTGGAAAAAGTTACTGTAATTGAGCCTCTTCCACTACATCTGAAAATGCTGGAGATGTTTTTTTTAATTCAGACATCTCATCTGCATCTTGCAGGTCTAGTTTATATTTTATTAGCTGTAAATAAAGGTCTTGTTATAACAAAAGTCTTGAGGACCTGTATGCTTTGCATGTTTGAGAGATTCTGCATTAATCAGTGACCCTCTTCTCCCTGCTCTCTAGGAATTGGATGATTCAGATGGACAGGATGAGGACTCTGATGGCGAGGACGGAGGTGATGATGGACATGACGAGTTGTAGGAGCTGGCAGAGGAGAGAAAGGGAGAGAGAGGAGACGAGTCCCACCCCAACCCTTCCAACCAGTCACCATCACCACCTTCACTTCCTTGTGGACCTTCCCTGTCCCGTGAACATTGATACTTCCCCTTAAACTGCCTCTCGGTCAGTCAGTCAGCCGGCCTGCTAGTCAGCTCGCCAGTTGGTCAGCCCATTAATGGTGTGGCAGGGCTTTTTTTTTTTTTTTTGCCCACCACATATCCAACCTCGCAACTTCTGGCCAGACTGGCTTGTCCTACCTGGGGGGACTCTGTGGAACAGTCTCCATGGGAGACATTTGTTTTTCCTGATAAATTTGCTCCGCTTCCTCTTAAAGACTGCCTTGCCATTGTCCAGTATACGAGCTAAATGAGTGTTGTTATCTGTAGGGATGTAAGTAAGGGCTGCCACCGTTCTTTTTTACCCGAGAGTTTTGTGTAGTTCTGTAAGGACTGATCTCTCAGGCGACAAGGGGGGGCATCATACAGGTGTTTTTATTTTGCGATATCTTCACTAAAATAAACCTCACAGACCTTGTCCGGTGTAGCACAAAGGGCCCCCATCTGTAGCTGAGACCAATCATGTTCTTTCCTTTGGGGGAGGGGGGTGTTTCATTTGTTCATTCCTAAACTATTTCTCAGATCAGTCTCCCCATTGCAGCACGGCTACTGACTATTTTCGAAAAGGAACAAAGGTTTTTTGGGGAACTCCTATTTTATTTAATTGTTTTCACTGAGTTTTTTTTTTTTGTTTTTTTTTGCTTTTTTTTTTGTTTTTTTAATTTTATTTTATTTAGGACTTGTCATTTTAACGATGATGTACCATTGTGCCCAGCTGTAGCCAGTTGGCCTTGCTTGGGCCAAACGACCCTTGGACAAACTCTCTGACCTGAGATGCTTTTGGAGTCACTTCTGATAGGTTGCACTGCATTCATGCCTAATCAGAGATTCAATGTGGTTACTAAAGCAGACAGAGTTTGGCGCAGTTACTGGTCAGGTTGGTTTTGAGAGAAGTGTCTATTATATCTGAAGAGGGGAAGGAACAGTCGCACAGCCCCACCCCTCACCCATACTGTACCCCCTGCATCCTGTTTGGCTCTACCCAGCGCTCTTTTTGCCACAGTGGTGTATGAATGTGAGTGCATAGTGTGTGCTGTGTGAATGGTGTAATGATTAGTTCATATTTTCTGGTTGCCCATGAACAGGAGAATGAATGTAGTGTATTGTAGTCAGTGTGTTGTATGGCAGGGAGGGGAGGCTTGAGTAGAGCAAGGCAATGAGTTTGACAGCTGTACAGTGGTGGGGGAACTTGATAAAGCATTCCATCATATCCAAATTGAAGTGGAAAATGTGAAATGGTGGCCAATAAAACAAAATATAAAAATAAGCTGGTCTTTTAGTCTTTTGTCAGATGAATAGATCTATTAGAATGAACAATTCTAAAACAGCAGAGTAGCTGTGTAGCGCTTGAGCTTATCTTTATCATTTACTACATAAAAAAGAAGGAAATGTTCACCCACTGTGATGCTTACTGGGTCGACACTGATTTACCCTTGGATAAATAAAACAAATTTAATGCCTGTCACCCTCATCTGCACTAATTATCGGAAAGTACCATGATAATTGCCATTGTAATTTGATCACTATGATTTCATAGTAATGTCATTGTGTAAGATGATGCTCTACCATAATGGTAGTTACCAAATTCATCATGCAATTGTGCACATACAAACTGGTACAGCTGCATCATAACAGTGACTGTCCCAATCAAACCTTAAATACTTAAGGAGTTAGACAGGAATAAAGTGTAATAATAAAATATGGTGGTAAGAACTGTCAACATCATTGGTTGATGTGGTCAGTTTGTCAATTAAGCAGAATTTCCTTTCAGAAACTGTACCTTTTTTGCATGTTTTACTGCATTGGAAATTGGAAATGCAAAAAAATGTGCAACAAGCAGGTATGAATACTTTCTGAACTAACTACCTATACACTTTGACCACATGAGGCCAGGCATTGTCCTGCAGCAGCGCAAGGTCTGACACTCGCTCTGAGGATTTAACTCCATTGCATTACAGCAGTCAGGGTGCTGTTGGCAATGACATGGAGGTCTAGTGTGACCATCACTGACCCACCACTAAACTGGTTCTATTTGATGATGTTACAGGCATCATAACATTCACCACAGTCTCCAGACTCTTTCATCCTTGTCACATGTGCTCAGTGGGAACCATCTAAGGGGCACCAGTGGAGGACCTGCCAGTTCTGGTGTTCTCTGGTGAATGCCAGTCAAGCTGCACAGTGCTGAGCTGTAAGTCATCAAATTTGTACCATAGTATGCCAGTACAACTGTGTGTAAATGTTGAATGCAACAAGACTATGCTTTAGCATATAATGCCATGAAGAATATCCTAAGGTCCTGAGGTGATGTTTTATTTAGTTTTTTGTCATAGGCTTTGACAATCAAAAAAAGCAACATTGCACAGCACGACTCCAGCAGGCTGAAGCCACATGCTACTGTGTACAGTAAAATATCAGCTCTGAGAACAGCAATGCAACCACACACTAGCAGGGTGAAGTTAAACACGTGAATACTACAATATGTTTGGGGGTAACATTGAAAGCATTCTATCAGGCCTGCCACCAGCAACTATTTCTCAATCAATTAAACAGCTATTTAGCTTATTTGTAGATTAAATAATTAATTCAAAAGCTACTGATGTAAACACAGCAAATACATAGTGATTGATGAAAATATTTTTGGACATAAAAAAGCACTGAAAATATCTGAAAAATCTGAATTCTAATTACAGACAGGAGTGTTGTTTGAATGGGTCAGAGAATATGTTCCCAGTCTGCAGTGGTCAGTACCTATGGACCATGGGAGGACAACCAGTAAACCAACAACAGGGTCATGGGCACCCAAGGCTCAGTTATGTGTATGGGGAAAGAGGGCCTGCCTGGTCACATAGAAGAGCTTCTGTTAAACACACTTAATGTGACACACAGGTGTCAGGCCATACAGAAGCCGCGTAGCTGTAGACCTGACAGATTAGCCGTGCCCCTGTACACCAAAGCAGGGGCATAGTTTATCTATGGACAAACAACCCAGTCCATGGAGGGCCCACCTCACAATGTACAGCAAGTATCAGCTGCTCAAGCTTGGTCTCAGACACCAGAGAAACCTCCAGAGCTCTGCTGGAGGCTCAGAGGTGTTTTGGCAGCAGGAGGTGAATCGACACAATATTGGACGGGTGGTTTTAATGCTGTGGCTGATCAGTGTGTCTGGTCTGATAGTTCTGTGTAGCAGGAACACTGAACCAAAGACAGATTTCCAACTAATTGTTTTAATCTTGTTGCAGGTGAAAGAGGAGAAGTCAGGGTATTATCCAAGTTATTAGTATTCACCATCACGGCCATGTCTATACAGAATTACTGAGACTGAGAGTCACTGAGCTTGTTCAGGCTGGACCTAGTGCATGGCTAAGAGGGCAGCAGCAGATTTTGTTTATGTCAGTGCACTTCAGGGTCAACAACCTGCACGAGCCCCCCACCCCTCCTTCCCACTGTGGTGGGCACTGAGCCAGTCCAGCGGGAAACCACTTCTCTCCTGCCCAGTGTTTACTAGAAGCCTCCAGCCTCACCCTCCCTGAGCTGGCAGCCTGTCAGCTGTGTCTTGAAGTGGATCAGCATCTGGGTTATGTGGGTGTGACAACACAGGCAGATGCTGCTGGCTCTCAGACGGGGGGACGTGAGCTATCAGAGGCTTGTGACAGGTCGGTGGGAGGGCCCTGACCCCAGGACTACTCATCTTCCAAATTCCGCCACTGCAAGTGTGAGGTGTCGCATCTTAAAATAGCCCGACAGAGAGTATAAGGAGCCCCGCAGGGAGGCATGGCCCTCAGAGGAACAGCTCCACACAGGAGACACCGGACAGCAAGAGAGCCACACTGAGAAGAAGAAGCTGATCTTTCTGGAAAGGACAACCGAGCCCTCAGATTTAAGAGAATCTACTCCGATTGTCCAGCCTAGAAATAAGTCGCGGTTTACCGGTTAGATCAGGCCGCTGCTGGCAGTTTTTTTCCCCCCGCAAAGAGAAAAGCAAACTCTGATCAGGATGAAGTACTATCAGTGCCCCGTGGCCCAGACCATGGGAATCAAGTCTTACACCCAGGACTGTGACATCCCAGTCCGCTGCAAGAGCGCCGCTTCTCTCAAGCCAATACGCAGCGTGCACTTCCCCAACGACGTCGTTTTCCAGGACTATGTGCGGCACGGAGAGCTGGAGAGGATCGGACGCTTCATCCGAACCAAGAGAGTCACGCTGGACACCATCTACCACTCAGGTAAGAGTGAAACATGTTCTGACCTTGACCTATGACAGATAGCTGGAGATAACCCTGCGCTAATTGACGCTATGGTCTATATATGGTGTGTATGCAGGCATGGCTGCCATCCATGAGGCTGTCCTAACTGGGAACCTGGAGTGCGTGAAGCTGCTGGTCCAGTACGGAGCAGACATCCACCAAAGGGATGAGGAGGGCTGGACCCCACTGCACATGGCCTGCAGCGACGGTTTCCCGCAGATTGCAGGGTGAGCATCAGGTGTTTCACTCATTCATTCTTTTAAAATGAATCATTGGACAATCTAAACTCCATTTGAGGCTAGAGTCAAAGTCATATTAAGTTTGCCAGAGTGGCCAAAGAGCATGGTGGGGTCTCTTTTCCTGAAGCAAAAATACTGAAAAAACTATTGTTTCTTCCAGCTACCTTCTCTCACTGGGTGCTGACCCTGAGCTGGAGAACGAGTGCGGGGAGAAGCCATCTGATCTCATTGACCCAGAGAATAAGGAGCTGCTGGAGCTCTTTGGCCTGGCTGCCAACGACTGAAAACACCCAGCTTTTAAAAGACACAAACTTGGCTGAAACCGGCTGCCCAGTCATGTGACTGTACTGCAGTCATGGAGTGAAATAGGCCATGTCAGTCCAGCATCCAGATTTAGTGAACTGCCTCATCTGGAGGTCAAGCACTGTGGATGTCTGGTGGAAGGAGGGGTGGCTCCTGACTGGAACAATCTGCTGCTGCTGGGGGCTCCCCCCTGATCTCCAGCAATGTACTTTCATTGTATCATGAGCTCTGGACCTTTCTGGTGCAGTGAACTGAATTAATCATTTGATTTCAAGTAGCTTATTTTATTTGGCATTTTGCTTTAGCAGAGCCTCCGAATGTTGAGAAACCAGAAGCTGTTGTTTCCACTTTGCTCATTAGCACCTGAGCTTCATTCATATACCAGGATTAGCAAGCTGACTTGTGCTGACTGCCTATCTGTGTGTTTACACTTGATCCCAAGTCACAGAACCAAAGTGTTTTGCCTTTTCTGCCTCTTTGTAGCATGTAGTAGTTTTTATTTGTCCTCAATTGTATATGACTTTTTATACGTATTTTTTAAAAAAAAAAATCTTATCAGATGGTATCTCCCACTTTGTTTCCTTCCCTTCCCACCAGTGTGAGACAAATACTTATTAAGTGCTACAATAACCGGTCACAGTGCATTACCTCACCGACACCACGCAAAGACTGCAATAACTGGTAGTAGTGGAGCAGCTGGTAGCTATAACAAACCCACCAGTGCTGTGTTTTCAGCTTGCTCTACCATCAGCATAAGTACAAACACAAAACATCTTCAATCTCCTTTTATTGGAAGAATTTAAACCTGATAAATGCCAAGTGCGTCTTCAGAACCATTACCACAAACACAAAACAACCTCATCAAGGTTAAAGTCGGGATCAGTCAGCAGCACACTGAAATTCAGGTCACATGGCCCTGCCTCAGAGGCTTCTGAGGTAATCAGGCCGTCAGCCACGCTGATGAAACGCTGTCTCATGCACAACATGACGCATACAGACGCAAGTGATGCCTGCTTTTAAAATATTTAATTACATACTGAGTCTAACAACAGCAAACAAGATTTTCCAAATGTACTTTGCATTTGGCCAGATAGAGAAATACAAAACATTATTTACAGTCGATACAAAAAGGAAACATGAACTCCTACGGCACAGCTTCATTCTTTGAACTTCCACTCCTGTCGGCACATGGGGCACTGCTGCTGAACCTGCTGCGAGTTCAGCCATTTCAAGATGCAGTGCATGTGGAAACAGTGGGAACACTGACCCCAGACCAGTGGGCAGTCATCCCCAGGCACTTTACCTGCAAAACAACATGTACATTACAATTGACAGTAAAAAAAAGTGGGTGGAGATGTGATGAGGTGTCATTTCAGTTTACTTTAAGACTTTTTCTCGTAGCTGAACATCCACAACATTAAAACCACCTGCCTAATACTGTGTTGGTCTACCTCCTGCTGCCAGAACAGTTCTGAGCGTCCAGCACTGCGCTGAAGATTCCTCTGGTGTCTGACACCAAGACATCAGCAGCAGATACTTTTAGTCCTGTAAGCTGTAAGGTAGGCCCTCCGTGGATCAGACTTGTCTCCCTATGCACATTCGGCATCTCTGACCATCTTGGCGGGTCACCGGTTGTCATTCCTTGGACACTTTTGCTACGTACTGACCAACGCAGACCAGGAACACCCCACATGACCTGGCATTTTGGACATGGTCTGACTCAGCTGTCTACTCTTGTCAAAGTGGTCTTGTGAAAGCGGTTTTAATTTTGTGAATCATCACAGCGGAGTTAAGTGACTTAAGTGACGTCAGTACCCCATCACTGCAGTTTACTATTATTGTTCAATGACCTGCAATAAAAAACGCCCTTCTACCACATTATTCTGCTTATATATCATGCTCAGAAATATGTATTGAAAGTAGCATCAGCTATAATTACTAAACAATTTGCACATTCTCAGTTGTATGTAGTGCTGTTCCAATCAGCATTATACTAATCTAACGTTAAGTCACTGAAATATCTGCAATTCATTCTCCACATTTTGCACCACTTCAGTTTTGGGCTGAAGTGAATTGGCTATTGCTTAGGATCGTAACATTAGTGCTATAATGCCAAGGCGTAAAGCACGGCCCCGTCAGCCAAACCAAATACCACAGATGCTAACGCCGGCTTGGTTACTCACAGTCCGGGCAGCAGCCATTGAAGGGCATCCTGCAAATGCCGCAGTTTTCATCGTTGGCCACCCACAACCAGGAGGCCACGCCGCTCCACTGCCGGATCTTTACCTTCATCCTCCAAGTCTGATGGCAACAGGAATAGAGCAGCCGATATTAGCATATGAGCTAAAGGTGATACATCCACGTGGAGCGACTGGCTTAACGCTTACTTACATCTAGGAGACGGCGTCTAGCATCTCCTCCAGATATCCACGAGTTAAGGTATGGTGTTTCTTTACAAGCAATAAATCTTTTTATGGCCACTCCGCTGTTAGCCAACACCGTGCAACTGATATTTCAAGTATCCAATGAAGAAGAAAAAAGTAGGTCGTTCTTCTTCTGTTCAGATTCTGACAAGATCAGAGGCGAAGTGCTGCCCCCCTCAGTGAATTTAGATAAAGGCCGTTAGAGGGCAAAGAACTAAGAAAATGGTTATTCTTTCTGCTTTTCTCTACACACACACACACACACACAGTTTAATGGAAAATATATATATATATATAAATATATATAAAAGTTAATATAAGAGCTGTTGGACAATCTGAATTTGGGGGATGAATAAAGAATCTATCTATCTATGTAACAAAATCATTGACTATAACCAGGAGAAGGTCTTGTCTTTAGGCTTACTTGAAGATCAAGAATCAATGTGTTTATTATCTTTTAGATTGAAGACTGGGATTGTGTTACTGTTTGATTTGATCAGATTAACAAAACTGAATAATTTGAATTTAACTTTAAATTGGTGGTATATTTTTCTGAGAGTTATTTTTATTTAACATAAAAGTGACTTGATCACTTTATAAAATACAACATATTTTAAAATTAAACCAATGGTTGCATCACTTGACAAAAACAAACCAAAAAGCAATCAGCCACCCTGTCAGGGATACAGCCAGAACTGTATATTCAGTGTTTAGGGACAACTATGTTTGCTCTATACTATCTTTAAGATTTGATGTTGAATTAGGTGCATGCATTAGGTACAGGACTTCAGTAAATATTGATTTAATGATGAATACTGAAATAAATGCAAGTCAATTCCAATCAAAAATGAATTCACCTCAGTTCAATTCAATAACTGCAGCCAACATCTTTTACTTCAATTCAATTCAAATGATCTGCATACAGTTCAGTTCATTTAACTATATCAAATACATCAATTACAAATTTCTATTCAACAATGTTAACAGAAAGGTTTGAACAGACTTTTCATTAAACTGAATGACTGGTAGTGTACATCTATTACATCAGTATATATACTAAATTGTATATCTATCATATGCTACTAATACAAAATACAAATAATATAAATTAAATTAAACAGGATCCTAAATAAATTAAATCTTTCCTAATCATAACAAATTCTACAGCTGGCAGGAAGTCTACCCTGTTCATCCATGTTTATGCTGACCTGACATACATTCATCATTACAGTCTGTGATGAAGTGGGGTCTGAAAGCCTTTATGAGAATCCTCACTAGACTGCTCCTCTGCATCACTGTTCTGGGGTAAATGAATAGTTTAACGGGGTGCTGAAGTCGACATCATTAAACTCTTGGCTGCCAAAGTGGATCTGGATATCATCAGTGTTGTGGCCTTCAGCATCACTGTCATGCATCCTACAAAGTACAACATGGTCCTCAATGGTGTGCAGCAAAGTGGAAAAAAGTTCAACACGTTCTAACTCTGAATGACATACTGTATAACTGTGAATAAGTTTAGCATATTATAAGTAATGAGTTTCTGCTCACATCTTATGCTATCTAATAATTCACATAAGCTATGAAAATGAACAAAACAATAATGTCTAGAATTTCACCTTATCATTTCGTGCCCTTGCTCTACCGTTGCTTCCTGGTCTTTTGATATTTTGAAAATAATCGCCACTGCATAGCAGTTTCCCAAGAGATTGATGACAGTGTTAAAGTGGTCTCTGAAAGGCATTAGCAACATCAAGCTATGGAATATATGCTGCTTAATACAGATTTTGCTGGTATGTTGTTGATTGCGCAGTCCCAGTCATGATATACAGTAGTGATCTGTCTGGCTGCAGTAATGCACACTATGCCACAAGCAACTTGTGAAGCTAGTGGAGACTTTAAATTACATTACACAAAAATACACAATATACAAAACACAATTACATACAAACCTATAAAACATTATCAGGCTGGACAACCAAATAACATTAGTTTATCTAACTCTTTCTAAACGGCCTCATTGGTACCAACTGTGAAACATATGGATAAAGGTTTAAATAAAACAAAGTAATACATGTTTACAAAGGGTATGCTATTAATGTGCATATGTTCCTCAATATACACTTATAATAGTTCCTCAATATACACTTAATATAGGATTTATGACAAGCTGGTATATTACCATTACAGAAGAAAAAGCAGCTATAGTAATGTATTCATTAAATATTTTGTACAACATGCTAAACTTACAGAAGCCATTCTACAGACAACAGAATGGAAGCTTCTTTCGCTGGTAAACCAACTGCTGCCAAAACAATGAGAGTGGTCACTGCTCCCATAGATGGGATCCCTGCTGCTCCTGAGCTGGCCACTGCTGTCGTCACGCTGCAGAGCAAACACAGACTCTTCACTGGGTTTTTGAGGAGATTGCTATAAAACTCTACTATGCATTTTCAAAGGTCTCTTTAATTAAAAGTATGTGACCCACTGGTCATATATATTCAATAGTATCAACATTTGCATGCTATTATTTTCTAAAGGACACAAAAAGTGACTTACTATAGTGTAATTATCTGACTCAAATCTAGATGGATATTGTTGAGCTGGGCAATGAAAATTGCTGCTATGATTTCATAAAGAGCAGTTCCGTTCTTGTTGATGTTGACCCCAATGGGCAGCAGGAAGCAAGCTGTTTTTCTGTCAATCTTGAGATTGTTCTCACAACATTGAAAAGCGAGCGGCAGTGTGGCAGAGCTTGGAGATACAATGCATCCTTTGTCAGTGCAATCAACATATGACAAATTACATACTTCTTAATCCTTCTAAAAGTAATTCTTGCCTTCTCTCTGTGATACCACAGGGGTACACCCACTTACCTGCTTGCAATGAGGCCTGCAGTCAGTAAGGCAGCAGAAACCCCTTTAATGACAGCAAAGGGGTTATGTCTTACACAGACAAAATAGATGAGTGGTAAAAGTACTATTCCATGGATTAGAAGCCTGAAACACATTAAGTACAGAAACTCAAAAACAATTGACAACAGCAAAAGTTTACATTCACAATGCTCCTGCAATAAGCAACATAAAACTAGATTGTCAGAATGTTGGTGATAAGATGATGACTTCAACTTTTCATGTGTTTTGCTCTTCAGAGTTACATAGCCTCCCTTCATAGTCATGCCATGAGGGAATATTGGTGACATTTATTTAGTTTGTAACTGGTGGCTAACATAGCCATAGTAGTTTTGCAATAATAATAATAATAGTAATTATATATAAAACTATAAACTAAAAATAAATAGTAAGTATATAAATTGTTAAAAAAAGAAGTTCCAGGATCTGGTTTACACCAAAAACCAGGGTACTTCAGCATGGGTGCTGTCAGCAGATAAATGTTTTGCTCCAATTCCTGGTTTCTGAAAAGTTTCTGGCTACTCTGACACCAGAGGGTTTAGGTTAACAATACACTTCTGAAGTTGTTTTCCTGCACATGTCTGAAACTCAGATTTCAGGAAAGCAAAAAGTCACCCACAGCAGAGGAATATGAAAACAGCCTGTTAGTGATAAACTATACACATACACCACTCACTGTAGTGGAAGGGTCTTTGAATACCATAAGAACACTTCTAGTCTTGTATTTTGATTTTTGATAGGCAGAGCAAACGTTTGAGATTTTGAGTGTGATTTTATTGGCAGTGTTACCGATATTCTCTCCAAAGAAAAGAGCAATTTCCTGAGAGTATCATACCTTGTAGATATATTGGCCATAAACTCTACATAGTATATAAATTTGGGCAGTTCCTCGACCCCTCATTTATCCCAATACATCATAGGAGACAGTTGCATAAAATTACTTTATCAACAACAAAAAACAAAGTGCTATTCTGGCATAAGTGGTAAACGTAAAGGTGAACATACCCACTAAAAACCACTCCCATAAATATTCCGAGTTTGCAGGTAGTTTCCCAGCCATCAACACCTACAATGTGGCCTGCAATAATGAACACCACTCCAACTGGCAAATAGCTGAAAAAACAAAAAAAGCAATGTAATCACAAAAATAAAGCCACCATTTTACATAATTATTTAATGTCAAATAGCTTAAAATGGAAAATCATCAGACAAAACTGTTACATATCTCTCTGTACTTTTTAAAAAACAGAGAAAGTCACAGATGATTGTTAAAAATAAGAGTTTTGGACACCAACACCTGAAAATATTATTTGAAACCACTTTTAACATGCAGCAGTCACAGAAGAATTAAAGGCAATGTTTGTTAGAAGGAGAATTTTGCTATTTTTAATGTCAATACCTTGAGCTGAAAAAAATGACTAGTTGCATTACATGCAATTTTTGTGAGTAAAAATGTTACACTACAGGTACACACTATACTACATGTGCTACACACTATAGGTAATGTGTACAATTTTTCAAATTCAGAGAAAAAGTGTTATATGTTATACTTTACCACAGTACCAAGTTGAGCACATATTTTGTGGTCTCATTTATGGCTGTAAGGACATCCACAAGAACTTTCCCCTTTTCTCCCGACTTGTTCAGGGTCAAGCCAAAAATAAATGACCAAATAATGAGGCCTAACATGTTGGTTCCATCAACATCGTGGCCCATCAGTTCCACATGTGTGGTATTCTGTAACAAAATTGCAAACTTGCTAACAACAGCAGCTCTAAGTACCACTGTTAGTGCAAATGAAAACATCACAAAATTATCTTCAAAGTGACAAAAGATAACTACCTCTGGCATATAATTTTCTTCATCTTTAGTTTTGAGCTCCACCCTTTCCGTCTTGAACTATAATGAACAAAATAATCAGCGCTCATATCATAAATATCACATGAAAATACATAAAATATGTAGTAGGTTTTAAAGTATTCCTTAATGAAAAGCATACATGTTGGAAGCTAGCCTGAATGAAGTTTCTTGGTACCATGTTCCTATAAATAGTAAACAAAAGACATAATGTGACATTTGTATAGCTTTACAGGACACCTGACATCCTTAACCATTTCCATTTATGAAAAATATATAGATGTGACTCTACCCGATTTTAAATTCTCTAGTTAATGATACAGACTGGCCTAAAAACTTTCTAAACTGGATATTGTAACCTGAACTTAAAAAGAAATCTCAAATCAGAATAGAGGTTTTCTTCTCGCCTGACTAGATCCATCAAAGCATCAATAGTAGTAGAGTCTTCTTCTTCTGTCTCCTCCCTCTCACCATCATAATTAGCACCAGGCTTTATGACCAGGACCAGTATTAAACCTACAGTACACAAACAAAAACACACAGAGACAGTTTAGCAGTTCAAACTGCAACCTCTGAAATGTGCAAAATTGACTCAACATCTGTTTAAGACTATAGAAGGTCTTAGATGTTTACATCTGTTTTATTACCGCCAGACTTCAGTTATGATCCTATTTGTGAGTTTTAAAGTCAGCTATTGAAGCTAACGTGATACACTCTTTGGTTTTGTTACTTCCTGATTACTTTTCACTGATTATATATACTACAGTGTACAAGTAATACAATACAGAGCAACTCATCTGGCCCTTAACTGGGAAACAAGACTAAATGTTTTTGCTGTGCAAAGTCTCTGTTGACTTCATGTTACTAACAGATTATTGTTTCCATTACCTGTGAAAGTGTCATTCTAACACAGGCCACATAGTCATTGTATAAAAATGCAACTTTTAGTGTTGATACACATAATTTCTATACAAGTGGTATGAAGCAGCTTATATTGCTCCCAGCCAAGGACAAAGCCTATTTACTTTTTTTCTCAAAATACAAATAAAATGAATGTATATGTTATATATTAACTTACAAAATAACATACCAACAAACAACTGTAATGATTTTTTAATGTACAGTGGTGTGAAAAAGTGTTGGCCCCCTTCCTGATTTCTTATTTTTTTGCATATTTGTCACACGTTAATGTTTCAGATCATCAAACAAATGTAAATATTAGTCAAAGATAACACAAGTAAACACATCATGCAGTTTTTAAATGAAGGTTTTTATTATTAAGGGAAAAAAAATCCAAAACTACCCTGTGTGAATTAATCAAATCCAACTTGGAACTGGATAAGCAGGAGAGGGTATTGCTTAACAAACATATTAATTTAATACAATTACAACAATTAACATAAATAATAATAATAATGATAAATAAATAATTATGTTTAGATACATTGAACAGTACATTGAAAGGAAATCAACCGTTTGATTACTGACTGTTTCAGTTCTTTTTAGCCAAAAATATCAAATGTTTGCTATTTTTAGCCACAAAATGTAGATTTGCTTTTTAGTCATATACAAAAGTAAAATATCTTTGAATTTTTGACTACTGGATGGACAAGGCAAGAAAAAAGCAAGCAAGTAACAATTTAAAAGTTTGTATATGAAATTAAAGATGTTTCAGCACCTACTATGGCCTTTTCAAGACCTGCAGATACATTGCTCTTACCTGTAGTCACAGACAGAATAGTGGTTGAAATGAAGAATGCTGCTGAACACACAGCAATTCTTCTGGAGGTTTTAAGACATAGACCAGAAACACCTATTAAAAAGCAGACAAAAAAAAACAGAGGCTATGGTCTGAAGACTAAATTTTGAGTAAATTCAGTCATATTTGAGTGTTACGTCAGAGTAATATATTAGAAAGTTAGAACAGTACAGTTACATCTCAGGATGGTCGGTGATAGACATTGTACACTTTCATATCTGTGGCCTGGCAAGCAATCAGTAACCACCACCTGGATTAGACAAACTTAACAGCACTGTAAAATGTGTACTGGACAAATATAAAATTTAGTGAAAGTAAAATCGACAGGCTTTGAATATTTATGAAAATACCATCTGCATCCTATATTCAATTGGTGGCAGTAATGTGTCATAAAAGGTAACTATGAGTCAATTAAGAACAAGAAGAAGCACCTTACAACTTCAGTTAAGAAGCAATTTAACCGTTTAAACAAGAAATGAATAAAGAAACATATTCCCACTTATAAATTCAAAGTTTAATTCATAAGCAAAATAAATAAATAAATACAATTAAAGGGGTTTGCTACTATGGAATAGCCTTATTCCGTACGGTATAACATTTAACCCTTGGTAGCTAATGCTATCAACCTTTAGCTAAGTATTGAGTAGTAAGAATTGAGTAGTGAATATGTTTAATATGTATAACCTAGTGCAATAGATAACAAAGTGAGACATACTGCTGTGGCTTACTTGTTGTCACACCTGTCACAATGAGAGGAAGACTAAGTGCCCGAAGCATCCGCATGAGTATTTGCCCTGGAAAGGCTATGTGGTGATGGTCTTTTTCAGACATAGGAACATAAGTCTTGAGAATGAAGCCCAGAGAAACACCTGTGAGACAAATAAAATAAAATCATATCTATAGCGTTAGCTATACTTTTACATATGGGGGAATACACGATGTTATAGACTTCATATTTCTTAAAAGTGTTCTAACAGAAAACGTGCTACTTTTTGTCAATTCATTCACTGTAACAACAAACGTCTAAGCTAACGTAATAATGCAAGGCTAAAGAAAGCATTAGCATTAACCAGCTACTGACAAGCTACCCTACCGTTAACGGTAGTTACCGCCAACGGTGCATGAATGGTAGTTAGTTACCTGAAACTCATGTTTAGCCTAGCTAGCTGTCACTTACCCACGGCAACAGCCGCCAAACATGAAGCCGTATATTTATTCCGCCAAATGTGACACCACAACCTCTTTATCTTCGCACAGGCACTGCTGCCACAAGGGCTGCGCTTCTCAGTAGCGATGTTCTCCATTTCTATGCAGTCTACTAGCTACAGGCTAACAGTAAACAAATCACTTTGACTAAACTACTATGTTACCAAAAATAAGAATAGACCTCACGACTGTCTTTTATTAATCAGTTAGCCAGGTTATTTGCTAAAATGCTGACCAAATACAAAGAAAAAAAAACAAGCTCAGTTGAATAACTGGCCTAATTTAATTCCTTTAGCTGGTGTTTTGGTTCAAAGCGACAGCGCTCTATGGCGACCATGAACATCACATGACCTGCGACAATAAGGCACTGCTGGTTGCACTGACTGAACGGAGTTGTATAATGATGCAGTAGCTAGCACTGCTGAATTTCCTTCATACTATACCTTGGCATTGTAAATATGTATTCATTTATTTCGTGTACAATAAATGATCTTTATTCAAAGTTCTTTCCTGCTCTTAGCCTGCTAACAGATAAGATGAACATTTATTTGTCCATGATAGAAAATAGAGGATGGCTGATGCCGCAAATGTGTCCCTGTGGAGTGTACCCTGTACTCCAAAAGACCTCATTCTCCTCAGCAGGTGGAACCTGCTCTGTCCCTTCTTATAAAGAGCATCTGTGATATTTGACCAGTCCAGTTTATTGTTGAGGTGACCTGGGTACTTGTAAGAGTCCACTCTCTCAATGTCCTTGGATGTTCACCAGTGTTGGTGAGGGGTGCCTGTGCCCGTGGAAGTCCACCACCAAGCTCCTTGGTCTTCCCTGCATTGATCTGGAGGTAGTTCTTCAGGCACCAGTCCAAAAAGTCCTGGAACAGTCCTCTGTACTCCCCATCATCCCTGTCTGAGATGAGGCTGATGATTTCATGAGGCATAAGAGAATTTTTACAGGAAACAGTTCAGTGAGCTGTACATGAAGTCTTACAGTATACAGGGTGAAGAGGAATGGTGCCAAGACTGTACAGGAGCTACCAGCCTGGCTGTCACACAGTACCATGCCCTCACGTACTGTGGACTGTTGGTGAGGTAGTTCAAAGTCCAGTTTGATAGATGGAAGTCCACCCCCATGTTCTCCAGCTTGTCCTGCAGAAACTTTAGCTGTATGGTGTTGAAGGCACTGGAGCAATCACGGAACCTGATTCTCATGGTGCTCTCAGACTTCTCCAGGTGAAGGAGCTCAGTGTAGGAGGTAGATGCCAGCGTCATCCACCTTAATGCCTTGATGCTGGTAGGCAAACTGAAGCGGGTCCATTGATGAGCTCACCCGAGGGCAGAAATGGACAAGGACCAGCTTCTCTAGTGTAATTATTGATTTGTCTTTTAATGAAATATATTTATTAATCAAAAACAACAAACAGCGTTTCTAACTTGTGGTACTAAAAACACCAAGCTCGTGTTTAAAAATGTTCGTGATTTCGATGCTCAATAAAGTTATTTTTTTTGGAATAAGAAGGGGCGGGACTTAACGCCACTTCCGCAAACAATGTACGCATTTCCGCCAGTTTCAACGCGGCGAGAGCAGAGCTAATAACCGCTACCCTACGCTGAAAGTTATTGTTTGTTGGTCGGCACCCTTAGTTATAGCCCTGAGCACTACGATGGCTGATAAGATGAATATGTCCCTGGACGATATCATTAAACTGAATAAGAAAGGAGGCAGCGGTCGCGGAGGAGTGTCGTCCGAGGAGGGTGGAAGTTCAGGTCGAACCGGTGGGTCCTCTGTGCCAAAGCGGACTCGACAGAGTAACTTCAATCGTGAAAGAAACAAGAGATCCACACCATACACCAGGGTATGAAAGAGAAGCATTTGAATTACATCAAAAGTTATCGAATTGTGTCAGTCAATCAATCAATTGTGGTTACATGATAATGGACTTCGCTAAACGGCATAATTACCTGAAAGATATATGTTCTACCCCCTGAATTATTTGATATCTACGGTAAGTTTTCTGGACATATTGTCCAGCTGGGGGCCGTTACCGCCACAGCCATGTTTCACCTATCATCAGCAGCACTAGCCGTAAACCAACTAGGATACATGAAAATAGACGGTTTTAAAATATGAAAATTGGGTCATTTTATCGAGATTGCTGCTTTGCGTGGTGCTTGTTTCAGGTGAAGTGGTCAGGGGAGAAGCAGCAGCTACGGACAGCTTTCCGGTGGGCCTAGAATAAGCAGCGTTTTTTTAATGTAAAGTAATATATGGTTGTCGCTTATTTGTAGTGTGAGCAATTGTATGCAAGCTCTTGAATCTTAAAATGGCTGCAGGGTTAAATTTCCGGTTCCTCAAACCCTCGTTTTCATCTACTCCATCTACTGTCACAGAAGAAAGGCACATTTCCTTTTCCGGATAGGCTCTACTGTGGAAAACCCAGATGGTGGCCCTAGCCTGATTCCCAGGCTTTATCCCGGGGGTAGCGATCATATTAGCTAGCAACAATACCTATTTTTAGGCTTATGTTTTATTCTTTGTATAGCCCTAAACAGCCTTCAGAAATTGCTTATTTTATCTTTTCATGCTTACAAGTTTTGGGAAGTTGTGTTAGCATTTAAGCAGCCGTCTGATCACAAGTCCATTTTCTGTGAATTTTTTTTTTTTTTAGCAGAATGTGGAATCTGGAGATAGCTTAGTTTTTTTTTGTTCCTCACAGCCCAGAGAGTTACCAGACAAATGGCAGCATGACATGTTTGAGGAGCACTCTGGGCACAGCGGGCCAAGTGCAGGAGCTGAAAGAAGTATAGAAGAGAGCAGCAAATTGCTGGTTTCCAATCTGGACTTTGGAGTCTCTGACACAGATATCAAGGTAATTTACTGAGCTGTATTTTAGGTGTCTTCTAGCATGGACATTTTGTGAACATGACTAATGTTTCTGCTTTTCTCTCCAGGAGCTGTTTGCAGAGTTTGGGACATTAAAAAAAGCATCTATACACTATGACCGGTCTGGTCGCAGTAAAGGAACAGCAGACATTCACTTTGAAAAAGAGTCGGAGGCTTTAAAAGCCATGAAGCACTATAATGGCGTTCCACTTGATGGTAAGGATCTAGTTCCCATGCTTCATTTATGTTTTTATTGTTTGTTTGCTACTTCAGAAACACTTAAGACTTTTATTTTTGTTGTTTCTTTTAGGCCGCCCCATGAAAATCCAGCAGGTGACTACAGAGGTGGAAATGCCGAGTAGACAATCAAGGTCAGTTTTATAAAGTCATTACATCTAGATGTTGTTTAATATGTGACAATAAAATCAATAATACCATGCCTGACAACCTAGATAAAAATATTTTTCTTGGTAGTAAATATTAATGCATCTTATTAATGCACTTAGGGCATGGTGTCATCTTCATAGTTGATATTTATGTCACATATAAGTTACAGTGAGATATGAAAAGAGAATATTGATTGAATTAACCAGTTACTGGAATTGCACTGTTTAGTGTCAGGTGTAATTTTTTTTTCATACTTATGATTATGTATTTATTATATAGTTTAGTGACAAAGCTTTCAGAATTAACTTGAAGTGCATTTAAAACTTATGAAGATTCTTTTGCTAAGCATAGAAACTTTTGAACTTTATTTCTTTGTTTGGTGAGCATTTTGCCATTCATGACATACAAGCTCTGACACATGTCCAGTTCATAGGAGTGAAACAAGCTTTTTGACTATAATCTGCCCATCTCTAAACAATAAACATATATGAACTGAGCTTGCTTTACTAAAGATAGATAGACAGAGAGACTACTTTATTAAAGTAAATTATCTGTATACTGCCAGTGATTTGAGGTTATTACTGTAAACATATGATCTTCTCAAAAAAAAATCCTGATTTGTTTGTTTATTTTTTGCAGCTCAAACAGAAGGTTTGACCGGAGCAGACTTGGTCAACCCAATTTTGAAAGGAGAGAATGGAATGAAAGGAGGCAAGGTAGTGGCAGTGGTTTTAGAGGTCGGGGTAGAGGAGGTAGTAACAGACCCCAACTTTCTGCAGAAGAGTTAGATGCACAGTTGGATGCTTACAATGCCAAGGTATGTATGAGGTTGGATTAAGTAATTGTTATTCTATGCTGTGATCTTACTATGAAGATCTATTGATAATTTAATGTGTGTCTATGTTGTATTTTAGTTTCAGATGGACACCTCTTAGAAATGCAACACCCCCCAATTTTGTCCTTTTTTTTTTTTTTTTACATCTGGTATATGGGATATGATGGGCTACACTTTGTTTGACACAGTTTTGTTGTATGGACCATTATATGCTGTTGCTTTTAATATTTATCTATTTTTAATTACCATGTTTTCTTTGGTAGTTATGTTTTGTTTTCCCCAAAGGCCACCAGCTCTGGTGTGTTTTTTTTTTCCCCCAAATATCTGGGCAATTTTCTTAAACCATGTTTTTGCTATTTTTAAAAAAAATTTTTTTTTTTTTGGAATCACTTACATATGTGAACGTTCAGTGTTTTATGTACTTAATTTGTTTTTCTTGGTAAGATTGTACTTGACATATAAACACATTTTGAAAGGGTTTTGTATAGAAATACCTTGTATTGAATGATCTGCTGTATTATTTTGAAATTTCTCATCCTGTGTAACAAAATGTTTTTAATAGTGAAATTGTCTCTGCAAAATAGCTAGAGCCCAAATGAAACAAATTGTGTTCATTTTTTTTAAATTCTCTTTTGTGGTTTCTAATGTTGTCTATCAGGCCTGCTTTGACTATTCATGTCTTAAGCAGTGACAAAATGTGCTTCTGTAGCCAGCTTGAAGTGAGACTGTAATAGTGAACAGTTAATGACATAATGGTAAATAATAATGCTGAAACCCAGAGTGGCATAGAGCATTAAAGAGCATTGTCTGCAATATAAACATTAACTAGGCGCCATATGTAGGCCGTTTGTAGTAAGTATAGTAGTATATGTAAGTGTCCTGGGAGCAAAATTAGCTCAAAGGCTGAAACAAGTGTTTGAGAAAAAAGTAGTCACAGAGTGGAAGTGAAGTGTATATTACTATACTAAGCTGCCGAAGCTGTGAGTGCATATGCAGAAAACTGCATCAAAGCCTGATTTTTTTTTTTTTTTTTTTTTTTTTAATCGATGCCCCCCACCCCCTTGACGGTGTATAGGGGCTGGACCAATATATTGTGACGCCACCCATTTTTGTTACGCACCGCTGAAATGAAGCTAATTCATCGCCATTTTCGGCCGTGATGGACGTTGCCATGTTGCTTTTGTGGAGGCAGAAGTACCGTATTAGGATAATAAAGCAGAGTCTAGAACGCGTTCCCATGTCGACCACTGAGCCAATCCGAAGCAAGCTTGTTCAACGTACACGCCCTCTGGAGAGAGCGGCAAACGTTCCGAACGCAATCTGATCTGGCCTTGGCCATAAGGCTTACTCTAAGGCTAAATGTCAATTATACGTATAAAATGGCGTCAGCGATTCTTTTATACTGTTCGAAAGACGGGTAGCCTAAAGCCTTAATGTGTATGGGTGAAACAACCTGTCAATCCTCCCCACGTAGGGGTGGAACGAGGCGACATGGATTATGAAGGAGGCACCCGATTGGTCAGGGTTTTTATTACTGTTTTACAGAGCAATTTTCAACCTGAAAAATTTAGAAATATTAAGAGCGTGTACAAACAAAGACGACACAGCCACAACGATTACTGTGGCAACAATAGTAACTTAGTAATTGGTGCAGATCTTTAAATGGAAGACCCGTCTACAGTCATTGGTTTCCCCTCGTCATGTCATGTACGTCGCTGCGTGCAACGTGCGCGGGCCTGGTCCCGGGAACGTGTTGCGCGGGGGGCGTACGGGCCATGCGCACAGGCCATGCGCACGGGGCGGGGTCGTTCCCTTATTCGCCATACTTGCACAGAAGCGCAGAGCAACAAACGCACTTACTGCAAAGGCACTGCTGCATTTAATATAACGGTAAGTCTCTTCAGTTCTCAGGCATTTGATGACACAGTTGTTAGAGTGGTTGTGTTCAAAGCACGTCGCTAATGATAACTTGTCAGGCTGATATTAGCCACATGCTCTGATTAGCTTGGCTCAATTGTTCCCAGCAAAGCAGCTAGCCACTTGTCTCCAGTCAGTCCCACCCTGTAGGAGAGAGGGCCGGCGCCAAGAAAAGTTCAGCCGCATTGTTTAAAACGAATGCGTCTAATAACAGGCCAGCTCCAAACGGTGCATTGCCGCTACTTTGGCAGGCTGTCAGAAGCCATAGGTTAGCCGGTTTCTGAAAACACAGCAGTCTACAGTGGTGCTGTTAGCTAGCTAGCTGTCACAGTCATGACCTGTAAGTTAATGTTATTGTTTTATCGCTATGGGGTCCACGGCACCTCTTCACAGCAGTCTTGGCACACCTGTACACCTGTATAATTCCCAAAAGCTCGTATCATTACAACTCGCACCTTTACAGGAAACATTGGTTTATTCGGTTACACTGATTTTTAGATGCTGTTCATTTGCAACTATGAGCCACAAAGGAACAGTAATCACAATGGCAGAACATCATATTTTCTCACTGCCTTTGTTTACACCTGTCTCATTAATGCAGGGAATTATCTCTGAGTTAGGCCAACAGAGGTTGAGAAAGACTGGAAGTTAGTGCCTGTCTGCTATGCTTTGTTATTGTTTAATACCAAAATAGATCTACCCAGAAGAGGGCAGGCAGACAGAAGAGGTAAACTTCAGTGAGGCTCCTAGTCTGTCAGGCTCCAGCCTCCTGTGCACTTCTTCTGTGTGAAGAAGAGGTTTCGAGCATTGTCTTTTTCAGTGAGCAGTTTGCTAGCTAAAGTCTGATTCTCCCCCTCCAGCTGGGTGGGGTGGGTCTGTCATATTGTGTTTCATTGCAACCCTAAAATGTCTTTGTGTTGATGTCTTCCATGACAGTGCTTGATAACTCTTACATTACTTATAGTCAACATCTTGTCCCTGTGAACATTTTGAACTGTAGAAATAGAGCACATATCATCACTAAGAGCAGAATGATCAAGAAATCAATACTTCCTTCAATGAATTTTAAGTGGCATGTCATAGAAAACAGAAATGTCCATAAACATCTTTCTTAAAGACCAGTGTCCTGATACTGCAGCCATGTGCAGGAAGTCTCCACCTAAAGAGAAGGGAAGAGGAACCTCTTGATTTTTGTCAGTCACAAAGGGTTTGAGGCCAGCAGTTGCATAATGCCTTCACTCTGAAGCCCCCTCCTCCCCCGCCATTTCTCCTGTCATTACAAACAGCCTTGATCTAAATTTTAGCTCTTGTGGATGAATCAAATTTAGTTATGTAAAACTATGGATTGCATTTCAAGATCAAGGGAATGTTCAATAAAAAAGATTTTGGGGTCCTTTGGTCCTCTGTGGTGTTATATGACCCCTCCTCTTCTGTGTCTACAAAGTCATTTCCATAGAGGTTGAATGATGTTTAAAGGCATATTCTTTTTATGTACCAGAGAACTTGCTTCTAATAAAATGTGTTTACATTTGATCTGAAAATCTCATGTTAGATTATCATTTAAAGAGACAGACCTCTGCCAAACACTAGAGTATACATTTGACTCTAATGGCAATTACAGCATTTTGCTGGTGCTTTCCAAGCTACGATTTAGTCGCCTAGTATTGCTTCCCTCATGTGTTAAAATTTGTGTGTAGTCTGGTATAGTAAGGTAGAAAAAGGGGAAATTTTGCAGGTTTTAGATTTTAACCTGTGCTCAGGTGCTTTTAAACTAAAGCTGCTTAGTGTGCTAGAGTTCACTGCTGTAGTGCTTACAGATATTCCTCCAACCTCTCTCCTGACCTGTCCAGATAGGCAGGTCACTGCCAGTATCTACATAATAATGTATTAATGACAGTTCATCTAAATAGATGTTGACTGAATGTTTGTTAGTATTGCTGAATGTTTCACTGGTGGGTTTGCTTCCATATTGAAATTTTGCAATGTTGATCAGTAATGGATATTTTTTGTTACATATAGAATTAGTTGTATACCCCTATTATTATGTGCTAAAACTTTCTTAATCGCTGTCATGTGTGCTGTGGCTGGAAGGCTGGCTGCAGAAAGCATTTAAATCCCTCAGTGGTTCTGGTTGCTGTGCTGTGCAAACTGATAAATGTTGAAGCTTTATTATGGCCTGACAGCTGTTTGGTGGATATGAAGGTAAAATTTGCCTTAAATAATTATGTTTCAGTTTAGCCAAATGCATGTTTACAACTAATTCATTGATTAATCAGGTTATTGTTTTGTTTCTATAATGTCATAAAATTGTGAGAGTTGCCCATCACAGTTTTGCAAAGAGAAAGATGACAAATTACAAGTACTTGTTTTGTCAGACCAACAATCTAAAACCTAAAGATATTTAGTTTAATATCACAGAAAATGACTTGGGGATTAATTGATTATCAAAGGAGTTGCACATTAATGCTTAAAAAAAATTCATTATCAATTAATCTGCTAGTAATTTAAATTTAATGCTTTATTATTACATTTATTATTAAATGTTTTGAAAAGAGTAAAAACCACCATCATAATTGACCTGTTTTGTCTTACCAAGCATCCAAAGCCCAACAAATCCAATGTTAAATTTACATTGATAATAAAGCAGCAATTTCTCAATTTGTGTGTCATTTTTGCTTAAAAATGACTAATAGTTTCAGCTCTTCAGGGATGCCAAATGTCCTCTGATGTATCTGTTCTCTGTAGGTCTTACACAGGCCCACAATACCATTTGTTCAGGCCAGCCGGATAGCTGCATTTTTGGCACTACTCTGAATGATTAGACTGCAAATGACCAAAGAGTTTACATCCTTTATTTACTCTGCTGTTTTTTCCACATTGCTGCAACTTAGTGTTGTGCACAGAGCTACTCTCAAGGTTTCACTTATGTGCTCAAAGTCTTGCTTTAATTATTTGCAGTTTTAAAATTGATGCACTAATGTGACCAAAGATAAACAGCGATCACTAAGATGTTGCAGGAGGGTGTAACTTTAAGCAACTGACAGAAATCACAATATGTGAGGTGTCTACACCGCGTTGTTTGAATCTTAACCAGGGACTCTAGTGGCTGTTTAGTACTGCATGTTGGATGGCCCTAATATGAATTTTAAGTCTTTGGCAAAACAGAGCACTTCCGTCTTTTGTTACCAATTGTGTATGAGCCAATGTTTCCAACACTATCTCCCTTAGCAAGGGATGATTCTGCCATATGCAAATCCAGGATAAACACACAGGTTTTTTTGCTATCATATGAACCTTTAACCCTTTCCTCTTTAACATTTATTGAAAATGCTTATTTTTCTTTTGAGTCTTCCATACTTCTCTAATGGGTGTTTTATATGCTTTTAGTTTAGATTTAGCAGGAAACTCCATAGGCATCTTGCTAAAAAAAAAATAGAACGATATTTTTTTAGTTTTTAAAAATGTGCTATACAATGTAATGAACTTGCTCCATAGAAGGAACAAGAGCCTGACAGAGAAACACCTGACTATTAATTAGATTTTTAAAAATTTGCCTGTGATCTAAATAATGTCTGGCCCCGTGAAAGCCCCTCGTCCACCCCTCAGGTACAAGCTCCATATAATGTGATGCATAACGTCTCGTTCGTGACTTTCGTAGTGGTGTTGATCTTATTTCAGAGAAATGTGTTGTGATGATATCACACAGCAGAGTTAGGTCATCAGCAGAATTAAACACTGCTGCTGCTGCCTTATCAGCACTACTCCTGAGCAGCTACAGATGCAGTAGGCTGGAGACTTTCCATCATATTCTGTGGTCACCTCCAGTGTTTCTCAACTTTTCCTCCAAGAGGCACGTTTCCATTAGGAATTCAAGAAGAATCCTCTTTTTTTGTTTGTTTGTCAAAACCCATCTGCTCTGCCTTCTCTAACATTCACCCACCATTTTTTCTCCTCCTGCACTCACTGTCTTCAGACATGGCTGAGGATGAGGTGACTCCGGAGCAGCTAGCAGCCATTGCAGCCGAAAACGAGGAGCCAGAACCGGTGAACTACAAGCCCCCGGCCCAGAAATCAGTGAAGGAGATCCACGAGCTGGATAAAGATGATGAGAGCTTACGCAAATATAAGGAAGCGCTGCTTGGCTCCGGGGTCACTGAAACTGGTAATGGTGTGTGTGTTTTTAGAGGTCAAGAAAGGAAAGAAACCAGAAATTAGTGATGGTCTATAATAGTTGACCAGTATACCCCTTCATAGGAGCTTTTGCTGGGGAAGAGGGCAGGAAACAAAGACTTGCAAAGAATTTGAACATTTAATTTGTACATGGGGTAACTGCAGAATCAGTGAAATTGTGGAAAGATGGATGGCAAAAAGTGACTGGTAAAATAAATGCACATATACATCCTTAATTTTGCCATGACTGCATGTCTACTGCTTTGGTATGACAGAACAATTTGTACAATTTCTTCTAAATCAAATAATACTAATGCTGTGCCCAGATGTTTCCTGACAACAGTGCCCAACTGGAGCAGGACAATAAATCCACACAGTAGTAGGAATTCCTGTGCACGCAAGCAAAGTCTAGATTATCTTCAACTATTAATAGTTGTTCATTATTAATCTCGACATCCCTTGTACTGGAATTCTTACTATTGTGTATAATCTCTGCAGGGAAATAGGTGAAGGTCAAGTAAAATAATATTATGTATATTATTAATATACTTATTAATATATTATTGTGTGGGGGTAAATAGGGTAAAGTGCTTTGAGTGCACTTGAGTGTAAAGGATGTTATAAAAGTCCGTTTACCAAGTCACAAAGTATCTTTCAGCAAATGCGAATACTATAAATGGTGGCATGAAGAGATTTGACGGCTAGTTTGTGTCACAGCATTTGTAAGCTTTACATTTGCATTTGGGATGAACAGAAAAGCAAAGCCTGATACTATACCACTGATAAAAGGCTGAGCTTCAATATGGGTTGTTTTTTTGTTTTTTTTCCCCCCAAATCATGCAAGCTAAATGTGACTGCCACAGGGAGTAGTGTGTATTCAGTGTGTGTGTGTGTGTGTGTGTGTGTGCGTGTGCGTGTGTGTGTGTGTGTGCTCACAACTGCCTGGGACCTAGAATTTATCAAATAACTTGAACCCATGATAATCAGTAATACAGCTTTGATTGAAAATTGGTTTCTTGGTTGGGACTGAGAACAATCTGAAGTTTAATTAATGCAGAGGTTGTCCCAACTACAGCAGTGCTGCCCTGATTTCAGCTCCCCTGAGTCATTGCATTCAGATGCCTGCTTCTTATGGTATGTGTGATGTGTAGGTCACTCTAAAACTCTTGTCCTCACGCTTCTACATAGGTGTTGTCACAGCATATACCTGTACAGTAATTGTAGACACCAACACTTTTTTGCCTGCCATCCTGATGTACACCAGCATCCTACACACATCTGCAGAGCAGGAAAATGTGTTTAAGAATGTCTTTATCTGTACTGAAATGTCTGTTTCTATCCATCTCAGATCCTAATACTCCCAATGTTCAGGTGACCGGGATGTCTCTGGTCTGTGAAAGTGCTCCAAGCCCCCTGGTTCTGGACCTGCAAGGTGAGTCAGACTGGTTTATACAACACAATTGAGATTTTTAATGAAAAGCCATTGAAAGCTCCAAATATTCATAGTCCAACAAGTCTTGAGTGAACAGCCAGAATCAACACATACACACAGAATCTTCCTCTTTAATTCCACAATATGCAAAAAAAAAAAAAAAAAAAAAAAAACCAGCAAGGAACTATATTTGTCCCAGTCAAACATAGCATCTCTGTACTACTTACAAATCACTTTTAATCTGTGCATGCCATGCTGTAGCTAACATGTAATTCACTGATCGCCTGCAGAGGTGGAAAGCTACAGATGAGGTACACAGACTGGATTTTTTTCTCTGTTTGGCTGATGGCTGTAAAAATGGACTTAGAATATTCCCAGTGATGTTCTAGTAGTTAAGACCTTCTGCCTCTCACTGCTCGTGCCCTAGATTCTGTCTCGATTTTATCCTTCCAGAACAGTCTGTCCTGTGACTCCCTATCCCCGCATCACTCTTAATTCTCTTACTTTGTTAGCTGAAAACCAATGTCTGGCCACTCTACAAAAAATTCCAAACTATTCAGATTTTGAGATTGTAGGATTTTGAAAGTTACAAATTATCCTTTTGTGATAATGATATTCAGCTTATATTGTAAATATTATAATCAGTATTGATTAGGTAAAAAAAAACATCCTGAAAAAAGGTCAGCTTTTCAACACAAGAACATTTTTGTTGGCAAAGACAACTACAGACAGAGATGGAAAAACTGAAAACAGTTTCTGTTGGTTGTTTAGCTGCCTTGGTGCACCCACTTTGTCTTATGCCTAACTTTTCACTCAGAGAGTTGCTTGGCCATGAGAAAGTAGTACATCAGAAACATGACTTTTTTTGGCGGGCTGAAAGCAAGACTGAATCTAGGTCCTGCAATCTTATTGCAGATAAAATGCCCCAGTATCTCAAAATATCTCTTCTGGATTTATTCTTTTAAAGGCTCTATTCCACCCCTCAGTATAGTGCTTTCAGCAGTGTTCATATGGTTGAATCCTTTTGCACACTGTTAACATTGAGCTACACGTAAGAGCATTTTTTTCAGGGCTTTTGTGTTGGGTTGCCTTTGAATGCATATAATAATGGAGCCAACAAACCCCCAAAGTCACCTGAATGACTGAAATTGCTGAACAGTTGTATAGAAAAAGAGAGATTTTAAATAGAATGAAACTTTGTTTTTGGGTCAAATGCATCTTTCTCTTGCTAAAGTTGCAGTAAAAGCCTGATGGGAATGAGTCACACAAAGCTAGTCAGGGTGTATGATCAGTTCCAGTAAAGGAATCAGAGCAGCCTCTGTATAACAAACCCATCTGGTGTTTGGAAGAGTAGAGCACGTATCAGCAAACATCCAGGAACTAAAGCTCAAATCAAAAGCCTGATGTTAGAGGTCTGGGAACTACAGACAAACCACATGGTCAGCACCCAAGGGGCTACCAAATACTTTTAGAGGCCAGTGGGACCTAAATGTATTCTTATCATGGTTGTAATATAATTTAGTTCTCTACAGCTTCAATGCAAATACAGAAGTCAACAACTTTTATTGTCATTTCAAACACATACAGTGAACACAGTGCAACAGCTGCCTCTCTTCCCTGCCATAAATGGGCATGTGATTGGTAGATGAACATTTCACAGGTTTTGTTGGCTGTAGTCATTTCTCCTGTTTCTACTGACCATGCCCATTTTCTGTTAAAGTGATGGAGGACAAAGTCTTTGTTTTTCTCTAGACAGTGTTTCCTGTTAAGCTGCTATGGAAGAGAAGCAACAGAAGAGGCAGTTTTATATATTAAAAAACAGAAAGCATAAAAAAAGACACTTATCACTCCAGGCTCATCACATTTTAAAATTTTCTTAACTATCAAAATTCTATACAGTGATATTTGTCCATGGATACATTGCAAACAGCATACCTTTTAATGGTGTCAGTGTGTGTGACACAAACAAAAACAAATAGAGATAAAAAAAAAAAACAACATTCGGCTTGTAGCCCACAGTTAACTCACATAGGATTACTATGACATGCGGTTTTGGAAGTGACAGTTGTCAGTTTATGGACTCTGGTTTATCAGGTAAGTGCAGGTGTCAGGGTCCCTGTAGTGATACAGCCCAGTCACATTTACAGTTACAGCAGCCTGTGTCAAACACTCTCACATATATGTTCTTCACGCTAGTGATGTGTGTTACATATTAAATGAAATGTCTGTCAGCGCTCCTTTAAGTTTCCTTGTGAAGCACTTTGTAGTCCCTGAAGGGTTTCCTATTACTAATCACTGACAGTTCATTATTCTCTCTGAAGCCAAACAAGACAGATGAAGAGCTTCCCATTTTATTGGCCAATCAAATGAAATGGATGGTGGACTGACACATGACAGCAAACATTTAATCAATTCCTGAAAAACATGTGATCAGATTCTGATATCTGAACAAGCTATAGTTAGAGGAGACTGGTATAGTTGACAAATGGCAGGAATTACTGGGCAAGAAAAAATTAAAGTTGCTTGTCCTGGAGTCTCCTAATGACCACTTTGCTCTAACCAAGATGAATTGTGCATCATTTTTCCCTTTTGGTTTCTTATAGGAGACCTGGAATCCTTTAAAAAGCAGGCCTTTGTTCTGAAGGAGGGGGTTGAATACAAAATAAAGATCAGCTTTAAGGTGAGAGCAACTGTAGCTAGAGCTAAATACAGTAAAACGGTTTGATTGTGTCACTGTCTCTGTCGTTGTTAAATGCTGCCATTAAGGCACAGCTTAAAAATATTGGCTTCCACTCATTACTTAATAATTGTGAAAGTACCTTGCTGCTTCCTGAGACTGAATATGTCTAGCAAGTCTCAGCAGAAAAAATGTGAAATACCAAAAAGACAGTCAGAAATACAAATAACACTCCATGTGGGTTTTCTCTGTTTAAATAAATTAATTTTTTAAAAAATTTTATACAAGCCATTTTCCCTCAAGTGTTTCTAAAGATTGAATCTATTTAATAAAATATAGTGTTGTTTTGGCAATTGTCTTGAACAATGTTTGTTTCTTTAGGTGAACAAGGAGATTGTTTCAGGTCTGAAGTATGTGCAGCACACATACAGGAAAGGAATGAAGAGTGAGTGAACAAATTCTCTTGACCTGTTTAAAACTATGTTAAGAAATACTCCAGTTTTTCACTTTGTTGGCTGCAGTGACTGGAATGGAGCTCTTGCTGAAAAGTGGCACAGCTGAATGTTGAGTTGTCAGTTAAGCATGTGGAAATACCAGCAACAATCTTAATCTCATTATTTTTCAAATCCAGTCAAGTGAAGAAGCATCTCCATTTCACCTGGGAGCCCTGGAACTTTTAGTAATTTGAAGGAGAAAGTCCACACACAGAGTAATTACTGGTCCCTGTTGTACACAAATGCAACTTCTAACTGTCCTTTTTCATTTGTTAACAGTTGACAAATCGGAATACATGGTGGGCAGCTATGGGCCCCGTCCCACTGAATATGACTTCCTGACCACAATGGAGGAGGCTCCTAAAGGTGTGCTAGCCCGCGGCAACTACGTCATCAAGTCCAAGTTTACCGATGATGACAAGCACGACCACCTTTCCTGGGAGTGGAACCTCAACATCAAGAAAGACTGGAAAGACTAAAAGAGGCCTTTGTGCTTGGGGGAGGGCGGCGAAGGAATCAACGTCCCTCAGCCCTGCACATCCCTCAGCCAGTCCCCACATCCCTGCCCTGTGTCCATTTCAGCCTTCTTTGTTTTTCCTTTGTTGTGCATTTCATGCTCATGCCTCATGCCTTAGTTCAAGCCTCGCTGTCTCAACACCCCTGCATTCCTCCCACCTCTGTCATCACCAGTAGCAGCAGCAGTAGCAGCAGCCCCCAGCTCTCTCCATCAGTCCGTCCATCACCTTCCTACCTGGCCAAATGTTTCATTGGTTGCACGTGAGTCACCTCTGTTCACCAACCTGCCATCACTCATCCACCCCCACTGAGCTGTGCCATGTAGCACACTACTCCCTCACACCCCAGCCCTCTTCTTTTCTTTTGTCCTGTTGTTTTCGCTGCTTGAAGAGATTAACCCTGCCTTTCACCTCTCCAGGATGGTGTCTTCCTCTCTCAGTATGACGTACATGTGGAAAAGCAACTGTACAATCAAGTTTTGTTTGCCTTTTTTATATAATTGTATCAATGGTTGTGTAATGTGATTGTATTCACATCACTGTTAATCAGCTGTTGTGTTCATAGCAGGCCCCACCACATCCACTTACTCCCTTGTGCTACAATTCTGCATTTTTTTGCTTGCCTACTTGCTTGCTGTCTTTTGATATATTTACCAGTACCTGCCTTGTAAAAACAAATCACTCAAAGCTGCTCCACAGCGCCTCCCTCCCTTCCATAAATGTACTCGCCCACTCCCATTTAAATGGGGACTCGGGCCAAAGTCATTAAGGGAGTAAAAGTATAAGGGTCAAAAAAAGCTGCCTTATGTGTCAACTAATGTCTGAACTTCTTAATGTCTATTTAGCATGCCTTGTGTGTACGAGCAGTGCTTGCTATCAAGTATTCTGTATATCAAGGGCTTATTCTCGCTACCAACTAATATGTAGCCCTGTTGTAGTGGAGAGTTTATACAGGTTACTCAGATGCAGGTCTGCACACGCCCACTGCCCCCCAGAATAAACTTACCTTGGAGCTGGTTGGGGACTGAATGTTCAGAATTGGAGAAAAGAAACCAAACCCAGTGAAAACCAGTATTAGCACTCTTGTTTCTTTTAGCCTTGAGGCCTTAGTACCAACTATGATCATGTAGAGGAAAACAGCAACAAACATGTCTTTTTTTCTTTTTTTTTTAATTTCTTCTTTCCCCTTTGCCTTAATGTACATCATTCCCCTTCCCCGTCCATTTAAATTGCTTCGTAACTTTATCCTACAGTCAGGAGATCCCAAGTGTGGAGGAGTCATAGCAGAGAAAGCACAGGAGGAGGCTGAGCCCGGCACCGTCTGCTGCTGCCTGAGACCTCGATGGTGTCTGGGCTCATCCACAGACAGATGCTGACACTGAAGAGAAAACTGACCAGGCCTTCAGCATTTCTATCCCTTGACTCTCTCAGAAAGAGACATCAGTCACATGAAGCATGACGTGACACTACGAGAGAAACATGCTCAGTATTTAATGAGAGGAGGGTTTTAAAACACTGATCGCTAACATTAAATTGACGTCAGCTTGTACTGTACCAGAACATATGGATGTAAAACTTTTTTTTTGTTTTGTCTCTTATGATGTTGATAACTATGTTTTCTTGCTCCATACATTCCTTCACATTGTACAGTTTCTATGAAAATGCTGGCATGCTGGTGGGGTTGTATATTCTATCATCATTTGTGATTGCTCTTCTCAGTCAATAAAGATTTTGCTCAACTTGTCCTCTAATATTGTGGTATTTAACCAAGTTGGAGTAATGTATTTACCTGGACAAGCATGACTGTTCAAGGCCAACACCACATCTTATACAACATTTATACAAAGTTAGAGATATTAACTAGACTGGGACATTTTCACAGCTGAAACGTTACAGTGCTCTCTGGTGAGCAGACCATAGAGTTTCAAATGTTTTTAAGATGATCTCAAAATATTTAGAAAGTAAAGCATTTTGGTACTGCACCACAACCTACATGTTCCCACTAAATCCACCATTAGATAATATTTACAAATATGTATCAACAGCTTCACACTCAAATGACAAAATGTTTACAAGAATTTTACTGTTGTATCAACTTAAAAAAAAGGCTCTGGCGATTTCTAAAAAGAAAATGGTCACAAAGAAAAAAAGCAGAACCTTAATAATTTATGCCCATACTCTGTTTATACTTAACGTGTACATTTGCCAAAGCAAAATAGAAATATTACTTTACAAATGCATATTGAAAGGCACAGCATCAAAATGCTATTTGACATGCAAGTTTTTTCTTTAAAACTATAGAGTAAACATTCTGAAGTTGACCCATCTGGCCTGTCTGTTGAACAATAACAGCTGTCCGTCACAGGGTGAATACTTAGCTTAGGGGCTCTTGCTTTCAGAAGCGTCCAGTCAAAATGGCAAAGTGAAATTACTACCAACTTACAGTACTAAGAATAGAGCATGTGTTTCATACTCTCTTGAAAGCTCCGATGTTTGTCACAAATACTTTCTGTAAAAATCCGCTAGAACATGAGCTGGGTCTGACGTTCATGATTAGCACCCAAGACTGTCTGTCCTTCATACAACAGTGACCACGACTACACTTTTCCATCACTGTCAGGACAGATGGCCCCTGCACATAAAATATACATATTAAATATACATTCAGAGGCGCAGGGAGAGATGAGCATGCAAATCTGGTCTACCTTTACAGCGGTTGGCCTAAACGGACAGTATCGATTCATGGCTCATCCTGAGAAACAATGACCAATTTGAGTTTTCCCCAAATGGCATGCAAAACTGGGAGTGGTTTTTGGCACATGTACGTCTTTTTTTTTTTTTTTTTTTTTTTTTGTCTTTTTCTAGTAACCACCCCCCTAACATGTCTGTTTCTTTATTTCTCTTCACTTTCAGAGAAAAAGAAAGCTAACTCAAACATTACTGTGAGCTCTCACTGTGCATGGCTTTAAGTTTCTTAATACGGAATTCATACAAAGGATCCAAGAAGCAAAGCACATAAAATATTCCAGTTAAAAAATACAACAATATAAACTTAATATAAAAGTGGATGTGAACACGAACATCCCATCAGTCCACAGGAGGTGCAGTTCAGCTTGTTATACAGTAGATGTGCCAAAATAAAAGGCCCAAACACTGGCTAATAACCCTGATTTCTAAATGTTGTTCCAGTTACAGTTGAATGTGCTTTGCAGATGTTTGATGCTGCATCTCTCTACCTGGTTTTTGTCTTGTGAGTGGGGTGAAGGAAAATACTTTATATCCATGTAGGGTCTTTTTTTTAGTTCATCTTGAGAGTTTGCTGATGACTCGAATGAGGGCGGCGTTCTCATCCTTGAGCCTCTGGTTGTCTGCTCGGAGATCCCCCAGAACCTACAGAAATATTATTAAAATATAACAGTAGCACAGCTTGTTCTGGTGCTCTTATTTCTTCAGTGCAGCTCCTCATATATTTCACAACATAGTTAACAGGACATTCTACACTGCTGCCTACTTGCTTTATCCTCAACCGATGTCATTTTCCTGTCAAAGAAATAAATAAACTAATTTCTGCTTAGAAATCTACAGAATGTACTCAATCATGTGAACCAGGCTACCTGAGAAACACCTATAATGAAACATATAATACCCTCAACCCTTTAAAATATTACTTTAAAAGTGTCACTATACGTTTCTGACAGCAATACTGCTTACATAGCTGATATGCCCACTGTAACATAAGTTATGCTACATTAGTAGTTAAAATTGAAGTAAACATTTACAGTACCTTCAGCTCATCCTCTAGTTCTATTGCTTTCCTCTGGAGGGCCAACTTCTCCTGTAAAATGTGTGAAAAACATATGTATTAATATAAATAAGATCCAGGTTCTTGCTGTGTTTCTAACAGCTTGGCTTCATGTACTACTAAATGTGTAGAGCTCTTAACATCTGCTCATTATCTTATACGTTGTATTTGTGGTTTGCTGCTGGAATAAAGCGGACTCACAAATCTCTCCAGTTCCAACAGAGCCGGTCTGTCTGTGCTGCTCTCTTGACTCTGTCAGAGTGAAACAGTGTTCATTTATCATAGTCATCAAAATTACTACAAACTGCTACAACAACTATAGGGGAGACTGAATCAAAGAAATTCAAAAGAACATTCTGCAGACTCAAGACGTGACAGCAAATGGCAACGAAACAACCCAAAAATTAAAGTGTAATATGAAATTTGTAAATGACACTTCTATAACTTGTAAAAGATGTATGCTTTTTAAAGTTCATATTTAAAAATCTGCAGAAGCTAAAAAAAAAAAAAATCATTAATGAATAAATCATTGACTCAATGAATCAAAGGGTGGTTTCCGCTGCTGCCTGAATCTGCATGCTGTCCTTGCTATGGCTGACTTAAATGTCAACACCCACATAGCATCCCTCTGCTCATAACATCACACACAGCCTTAAAGGTCAGAGACAGCAGCAAACCTGCCGAACCTGTCGGAGTCTCTCCAGCTCCACTTTGTTTTGGCTGAGCAGCAGCTCCATCTCCTGTAGCTTGTCCTTCAGAGACAGGTTCTCCTGCAGTACCCTAAAGTACAGCTATATGCATGGACACACAACACAACACAAACTGTCAACAACCTGAAGATCAAAGCCCCATATGTGCACATGATTTCTGTTCACTTCTCTCTAGAGCTCTCTGGTGTGTTTTGTCGATGTGTTTTGCATGATCTATACACGTACCGTCCTGTAGTCAGCAGACAAGTCTCCCAGTTGACTCACACTGCAGACACACATAAGAGACCTTTAAAGTCCTGCCAGGGACTCCTCCACACCCCCACAGAAATATACAAATATAAATCTGCCCTTTGCTTTTACATTCAGGAAATAAAAACTACCATTTTGTTAACCCATTCATGGAAGACAAGTAGGCGAACACACAAATTCCCCACTGTGCACAGCTCAAAATCACAATTTTTTAGGCAACATAAGTCATAACCTCCATCCATCTTTGTTTAGAGGAAATGGGAAAGTAGAATGAATGCATACAAAAAAAAAAAAAAGAACAGAGAATTATTCTGGGTTTTTTTTTTTTTTTAAATTTTGTTCAGAGAATAGACTGAGAATAGACTATACACAGCACTGCTTGTGTATAGGTCTCTTTGAGGCTCAGCACCACAGTACATCTCAAGACATTTTGGTGCCATATGAACCATCTCGAACTATGAGATGGGGGCAGGCCTTCTGCTCGTGCCCAGAGTCAGGACTAAACAGAGAGAAGTAGCGTTTCAGTTCTACGCAGCTAAAATCTGCAATAGTCTTCCTGGTGATGCTAGACAAGCCTCAACTCTGACAATGTTTATGTCCAAGCTAAAAACTTTTCCTTTAAGCTCGGTATAGGACAACTGAAAGCGTTTTATCTGCACTCGTTCTCTTCTAATTTTATTTTAAGTTAATTTTTTATTCTATTTCCAATCTATATTTTACTGTTTTATTTACATTTTTGCCTATGTAAATAAACTTGCCTTGCTCGTCTTTGCAATATGTGAAATTTAAAAAAAACAAAAAAAACAAAGGAATTTCAATGAAATACACAAGAATCATAGCAGTGACACTTACATTGAATAGCTGTTACCGTTTGTGTCGTCTAAATTACCGTCCTCTTCTTCATTCTTGAAAAACATAAAGTTCACATTTTCAGCTGCATAGCTTGTCAATGAACAAGTACGTCTATGTAAAATAACACAGCAGGACAGGTCGTTTCACATACTGTAAATACTGTAAATTCCATGTTCAAAGATGTCTACAGTCTCTACATATCTAAAATGTTGTTTCACTAAATATGACACTTTTACCCATGAAACCTTTAGTTCAATTCAATTCAATTCAATTTTATTTGTATAGCGCCAAATCACAATACAAATCATCTCAAGGCACTTTACAAAAACTAAAACTAAAACCCCAACAAATCCCTTATGAGCAAGCACTTGGCGACAGTGGAGAGGAAAAAACTCCCTTTAACGGAAGAAAAAACCTCCAGCAGAACCGGGCTCAGTTTGGGCGGCCATCTGCCTCGAACGGTTGGGGTGAGTGGATAGAGCAGACGGCTTTAACCATCAGCCTTTTCTTTTACTTCTTATTAAATTGTTAGTGTTGTTGGACAATATGTTAGTGTCATATATAGTGTATTTCTGCTTGTTTTACAATACTGATACAGATAATATATTGACCAGTATTATATTATATTATATTCATATAATATAATACTGGTCAACAGTGATGTCCTCAAACCTATAGTAAAATATTCAAATTTCTACTTTTGTACAGCCAACAGTACATAGCCCAATTTTCATTTCATTTACTATATATGATGTAAAGCAAATCCTCCTGTACAGTTTGCTGAGATAATTATGACTACCAGCAGGTAAAGCTTTTTAAGATGCATTATTCAGTGAAAAAATAAAAGTGCCTACTATGTGTGAAACAAACCTCTCCATGGCTTAAGCCAAATCTTCTGCCTAATTGGTGATGAACTCTGTCATGTTTGTGAAGATTTATGGCTGTTTCTTACCTCTCCTCCCAGGTGAACGATGCCAGTGGAGCGTCTCTCCCTCCTCCCTCGCCTCCTGTCCTTCACTCCCAGACGCTTCTCTGCCTCTGGCTCCATCTGTTTCACCGGGTCTGTATCTGAAACACAAGATTTCAGACAGAAAATACTCTTTGGGTATGGGGCAATTTTACTACAATTTTACAATGTCCTTTGACAGCGGGCAGCACTGTGCGTGTGTGCGTGTGTGTGTGCAGCACTCGGCTTCCACTGCAGGCAGAGTGGGCATGTCAGCTGTTTTATATGCTTATGTCCTCTGTAAGCTGCAGGCTTAGTCCAACCACAACTTTTAGTGCTCTCCCTGACTGTATACAGCTTGTATAGAAAGCAGGGGTTTGACAGGTCGTTTCACCAAGGCTGTATCTCACTTCATAACTGTTCTAAGCTCGATTACGTTCTACATGTTCCTTTGTTATTTTTTTAGGGTCAGCCATTTAACTACATGTTGAGGTCTGGGTCCAATGCGTTCAGCTCGGCTTTGTTCAGTTAATGTTCCAGCAGGTTAATTTTGAAAATTGACCCGGTGAGTTTACTGAGCTAACAGACCTATTAGTGAAAACATGGTGTGACTCAGCGACATGCAGTACCAGATGAGGAACTGCTTAGTTCCCTATGAAAAAAATAACAACAACAAAAAAAAAACAAACAAACAAAAAAAAAAAAGGTAGAGTGGAGTGCAGGAAGAGGTCATGAACACGTACACAACAGTATGAGTATGTAGTGAATTTTGGAAACCACAACTTGCTGTGGCAAAGAACAACTTATTTTGTAGAGCTGCATTTTCACTCACCCCTTTCAGCAGGTGTGACAGTGACAATGGGGCTGACATGCTGGATGTTGCTAGACAGAGGTTCTGCAGCTTGAGTCACAGTCTTCTCTGCTTCTTTCAGGTCTGTTAGTGTCACACCCTGCCAGCACAGAGCAAAGGCAAAACCACTAAGACACCTCATGGTGCTATTAGTTTCATTATGAAAAGGTGCGACTTTTCCACAGTACATACTGATGCGGTGCACCAAGTTATACTTTAGTAGGTGTGTAAAATGTTTGTCTGCTGCATTTACAGTAGTTGCACAAATGCTTGAGATTAGGGTTGCAAAGAATGACTATATTAAAAATCAATACATCAGTTGATTATGTTCTCAATTAATCTGACTTTAAAAAAAAAGTATATATATAAAAAGAAGTCTGTTTTCAATTTTCTTGTCAAAATATTAACCTTAAACAAGAGTTTACTACACGTATAATCAAAAAAAAAACTTGACATTTAAAAACATTTTAAATTTTATTAAATTATAAGGTCAGTTGTTTACTAAAATTTCACATTTAAAGCAAAAGTGAGTGGTGCATTAACCCTGACGAAGTGACATGTTTTCAGACATACACTTGAACATTTCTCTCTGCAGCTCAGCAAGTATGTACATATATTCAATTTTTATCCATTAGTTGTTGCAGCCCTAATTGGGATTGTTACGTCAAGAAGGGGACAAAAATAGCGGTTGTCTGAATATCTATCTTTCTGATCATATGTAAACAGAAACAGCAATGTGCATTTATGTAAAAAGGTTGTGGCTGTAAAATAAAAAAAAATATTAAGTACAATACAGACTCCAGATCCATGTCATTCAATAAAAATACCCAAAACTGAACAATGTGTGACTAATAAATGTGTGAATAAAAAATGCATTCAGTCTATACCCTTCTGCCTGTGAGTAGTAATCAGTACCTGTGTGGAGCGGCGAGACTGGCGCAAGCGGCGAGAGCGAGCTTTCCTCTGGGACTCAGACTCTTCATCTCTGACTGGAGCCTGGAACCTAGACGCATACACATCCAAAAATGATATATTGTATATATATTTGAACCATTTTATGCACATGTAGCCATTTGAAATTGTAAAAAGAAAATTAACACTTTAAAACTGTATTAAAGAAAGTAGCATAATTAAAGTGATACGATACACTGAATATGAGTGTGTTTTTTTGTTGTTGTTTTCTCACTTGCGCTTGTCAGAGTTGAGGTTGTTTGGACTCTCAGCTGTGGCATCCCTTGTCTGAGGAGTAGGCTGAACTCTAGCTGTGCGGTTTGCCTTGTCTTGCTCCTTCTCCTCCATCTCTTTCTCCTCTGGTGTCTGAAGAACATCAGAGAAGAGAAAAAAGACCAGAGGACCATCTTCATTTTTATTAGCTCTTGCTACTTCAATATTTGGAATTATCACCCTGGTGGGGAAATTTTAAATAGTGTCTGCATAATGTTGAAGTTAATCTTTTTAGTTGACATGCTTTAGTTCAGCCTAAAGCCTCCACATCTGAGGTTTTGACATGTCTTCATCAGGTGCTGTTGAAATGCTATCTGGAATCAAACATTCAGATTACTGTATTTTCCGGACTAGGAAAGGAAGTCACACTTCTTTTACTCCTCTAGCTTGTAGTGCGACTTATATGTCTATATTTACATTAATTTTACAGCTGAAACAAAGTTTAGAGTGAGTGTCGGCATTCAGGCAACCCGAGTGAGAAGTAGGACACGTGGCTTGACACTTCGTCTGACACTCCTCACATTAAAAAAAAAAAAAAAAAAAATCTGTCATTATTTGAATATGTGATCCATGATTACTTTGCAAGCAAGGTGGATGAGTGGTTAGCATTGTTGCCTCACACCAAGAAGGTTCTGGGTTCGCAACCCGGCCTTTCTATGTGGAGTTTGAATGTTCTCCCTGTGCTTGTGTGGGTTTTCTCCAGGTACTCTGGTTTCCTCCCACAGTCCAAAAACATGTATGTCAGGTTGATTGGTGACTCTAAATTGCCCATAGGAGTGAGTGTGAGTGTGTGAGGTTGTGTGTCTCTATGTGGCCCTGTGATGGACTGGTGACCTGTCCAGGGTGTACCCCTGCCTTTCACCCAAAGAGAGCTGGGATAGGCTCCAGCAGTTCCCTGTGACCCTGGTTACAGAATAAGCGGGTATAGAAAATGGATGGATGAATACTTTGAACTTCTCTCTTCTCTTCATTGGCCAAATGATATCAGCACTTTTGTCAGCTGATGTGAATTGTGCAGTTATGAGTGTCATTGTGAATAATGTAACAATATACTTAAAAAAAACAACAAACTTAAACTCAACAAATTGCATGAAAGGAGAACTCCTCCCTATGTAGATTTAAAAGGGTCATTCTAAGATTAAGAAAATGCAATGGCTTGTATTTTCCAGTGATTACACATTAATGACAACATATTTCAGGTCACTATATTCCATTAGATTCCAATAGATTTCTCTAAATATTACACACTGAAATTTTATTTATGTTCTGCCATTTTTACCTTATCAGCAGGGCTGGCTATAGATGTGGTCACACTCTCAGTGTCCGGACTAGACACGATGGAGCTTTCTGGGAAAAGAGAACCAGAGTCTTTTAGAATGAGCAAATGACACTTATTACCAAGAACATAGCGCTCACAGTCAGACCACTAGACAGCAACTGGTTTACCAGGACTACTATCTTTCTCCTCGCTCAGCTCCAGCTCTCCTGTAACGCCCCTCTCTTTAGACTGGTCTTGCACGTTCATCTTGTCCTTACTGCTCATCCTGCACACGGAGCTCCTGGAAGCATAAAAAAAGGGACAGATGTTGACGGTGAGAGACCTCATAGAGTAATACTGTCCAAGGCTTTCGGCTCTGTTTGCACATCACCTTTAACTGTATACTGTGGCTGAACAGGTGCCATCAAACTACAAAAACCCTCCCACTAGATCAATCCAATAGGCAGCATGCCCTTGGCTGTCATCTTTGGGATGAGGGCCATTGTTTGCTCTGCAACTTCTTTGGGTGACAAAGCTGTTTGAGTGTTGATCTGTTGACTGCATCCCACCTCCTGCTGGACGCCTCGCCTTCAAATGGCTGTGCAGAGTTGTGATGTCCTAACTTAACCTGGCAGAGCTTGCATTACATGTTTCTGCTATTTGGCGCTGTAGTAAAACGATGCATTGAATTCATAATTGCGTTATTTCAAGGTGCTGGTAAATAGCAAAGGAAAACAGCAATTCTAAGTTTAAGACAAAAAATAGTCACATAAAATATTAGATTTTTTTATTTAATAACTATTTGAATATTCAAAAATGATTGCCCATCCATAGTTGAGGCTTAATAACTGTCAGGGGAGACTGCCTTTAGTGTTTCCAGGAAGAATATACTTAATTCAGGATAAGTTACATATAATACTAACCTCCGCCGCTTATTTTGTGCATTTGCAGCAGTCGAGCCTTGTTGGTTTTGCTTGTCTAATATGGACCTTTCATTACGCCACTGATGGAGAAAGAGAAAGACACAGCAGCCAGTAATCAAGACAACAACCTTTCCAAATTACACAAGGTAAACGCATATAATTCCAGAAAAACACATTCTCACATTGGCTTGTTTTTTAGATAACTCCTCCAGCAGCTCCTCAACACTCTCATCAGCTACATCAAACGGTGTCTGACCCTGCAGAATTTAAAACCTAATCATTAAATGCAAATAAACTGGAAAACATTAGTGACATTAGATTTACAGTATAATGCTCTCATGAAAAACACAACATTCTGTCATGACACATGCTCTTTATATAAATGAAATAACATGCTTGAATTTGAAGACACTCATATGATAGCTAGATAGAAAAGTTTCCATTATTTTTTGGGGCTCACCGCATTGCTGCGGACCTCCATATTGCACAGCTGTTCAGCCAGAATGCGACAGGCCTCCCCCTGACCCCAATGTGCAGCTGCATGGAGAGGCGTCCAGCCATCAAAATCCATAGCTGACACATCCAGCCCACACTGACACAGTATCCTGGAGAACACAAGAGCAAGGTGTCAACGGCAGAGCAGGAGGAACTTTATGAGACAATGTAAACCAAATATACACAAAACAACAATGGCCTGGATGACTAGGTTTTCCTCTGGCTATTTAATTCTAGGCAAAGAAAATAAATATGGCATTTTAGTTATAGAGTTACTTCAGGGCCTCTAGGTAGCCCTTGGCTGCAGCCACATGCAGTGGGGTGGCCCCAGTCCTAGGGTGGTGTACGCTGGCAGGTACGCCTTCAGTCAGCCAGGCTCTGGCATCCATCATGATCTGTTCCTCCTCCAGCCGCTTAGCTGCCTCTACGTCCACACCTGGAGACAAACAGAAAATGTCAACATGTAGCCCTTGTTGTATCTGTGTGCCCAGTGTAAGTGTGCACATTGAGTGAGGGTGCAAAAACATTTACTGTTAATGCAACAGAATATACACTAAAAAGAAACAAAGACCTTTTATTAAGCACAAACATTTTTTGGAAAGGCGTGCAGAGTTCTTAAAAAATATTACTCACCCTGTCTCATAGTGTAATCCTGAATAAGGGACTCAGTGGTTTCATCTGAAGCAATGTCCAGAGGAACATCACCATCACAGTTCACAGCAGAGAGAGACGCACCTTGCTGCAGGAGGAAACTGACCAAATAAACAAAGACAAAGTGTGAAAACTGCAGAAGCATTTGCAAAGTCTACATAACAGCCCTACCTTTAACAGACCACCTATTCCTGTCATTGACTCTGTTTTCAGGTGCAAATATGTTAACTCTTGAAAAGCTTGCCCAAAAGGCATTTTTCAAAAAAAGGAAAAAAAAGACCATCCATCCATCTTCTATACCCGCTTTTTCCTGTTCAGGGTCACGGGGATCCACTGGAGCCTATCCCAGCTCTCTCTCGGGTGGAAGGCAGGGGTACACCCTAGACAGGTCACCAGTCTGTCGCAGGGCCACATATAGACACACAAAGACAGACAACCTCACACACTCACACTCACTCCTACGGGCAATTTTAGAGTCACCAATCAACCTGACATGCATGTTTTTGGACTGTGGGAGGAAACCGGAGTACCCGGAGTAAACCCACGCAAGCACAGGGAGAACATGCAAACTCCACACAGAAAGGCCGGGATGCGAACCCACGACCTTCTTGCTGTGAGGTAACAGTGCTAACCACTCAGCCACCATGCTGCTCAAAAAAAAAAAGACCATGCAAAACAAATTCTTCAATTCTTTAATCTTTTGGTTTGCATGCATTTGTATGCCAGACTAGCCCACTCATGCCTTAGCTGACTTGTCACCCTGACAAACACGGCAACAATGTTAGTATTGTTGAATAGAGAAATGCTCTGGCACCCACGCTGCACTCTAACATCCACACAGTGGTAGAGTACTCTATCAGCTGTTACACTGACATATTCTACTACCCGGAGAGACAAATGCTACACACTCTGCAATTTCAGGATGGCCGCAGGAGGCAGCGACATGCAGCGGTGTCCATCCTTCACTGTCAACCTTGTTCACTTTGGCACCATGCTTCAAAAGGAAGGTCACCATCTCCATGCTGCCATCTATGCAGGCCTGTGTGCAAGAAACAGAAGTGAAAATAATACAGATGCAAATGTTTTTTTTTCAGTGGCTAATAATTTAAGTGAAAACTCAGAAGGAGAAACTGCCTTACCTGGTGGAGAGCAGTGATTCCATCAGCATTAGAACAGTTGATAATTTCTTCCACATCCTCCCCATTTCTACTTTTGGCATCTTTGGCTTCTTTAAGCATTGCCTTGGCCTCCTCCGTGTCTCCACTGGCACAGGCAGCAAGGAACTCTGCAGCCTTGTCAAACCTCACCCTTTTCCTAAATACAGGGCACACAGGCAGTTCGGTGATTCGATTGGTTAGTCGCTGCTGCTGGTTTGCCACTTTAAGATGACAAATCATTGTAGAATAGGTGGTTTTTATATACAGCATTTACAAAATAAACACCTTATAGCAGAGTTCATTAATCCTGTAGGAAAAAGTGAGCACACCATCAAGCAACATTATACGTTTATAATATACATTTTTGGACACAGGTGGAAGACCGTGGTAAGAAATAAGATTTGTCAGGCTTTTGATAGACAGAAAATTCTTACTGTGAGAGTGCTTCATCAGTACTTTTGAACTTTTCATGGGATTTGGTGGCAATGCATGTACTGCAACTATAATCCTTTAACTTGGGGTTTTCTGAAATTGCAGTTTCTTTGGGGCTGTCACACAAATGATCACCTGTACCAACACTGACTCAAAGACACTTGATGGCTCAAGTGCTCTTGGCTAATTCAGTTGATGTCATCATAAATAAAGGCTTTTCATAGCCAGTATTCAAACTGCTGCTGCATTTAGGGCAGATGGATCATCCACATTAGGGTAATACAGTCATCCTAACATTGGGTAATATAGGGCAAAGTGTCATCTTAGAAACAGGATGACCTCTGCTTGCATTCTTGGCAAATGTAATCTAGGACTCAAAATCATATGTGCGACAGCAAAAACTGTATGAGCAAAGTCAATGTTAGAAGAAGACCTACAGTGCTTGCTGCTTAGCTCAGGCTAGCATCAACACAACTCCTGTCCTACAAATGCTGACATGTTGTCCACCCACTTCATTCCTATGTTAGCACAGATGTTGGGGCCGAGCTGGCTGTCGGCTGGGTGTTACTGTGTAGCCACTGAACACAAACATTTTCTTACCGTCGTTTGAGGAGGGGACTGATTTCATCTCTCACTAGCTCGTCCCTCGGCCGGTCGCTGAGTTCGGCCTCGGGCTCCCCTGTTGTATCTTCGGCATCGCCCCGCCACCTCCGCCTGGGCACGGCCGACGCTTTGTCGGTGCAGGAGCCGGCCCAGCGTTTTAACTGCTCCCGCCGCTTGGTCCTCGCCGAGTCCCCCATTTATCTATACGAGGAGGACTGTGTTTTTAAAAAGAAAGCGTCTAGGAGCAAGGAAAGACACACCCTCCATGTGTATTCTTTCACTTCCTGCTTCTTGCTCTGATGCCGGAGGAAGCCTCTGCTCGTGCCCGTGGGCGTCAGGACCGCGCAGCGTTGCGCAGCCCCGTCCAAAGATGGCTGCTGTTTTGTTTCGTACTAGGGTTTGGAGAGGAAATGGTGATGTGGTTTCATGTACATACAATAATACTGAACTTCCTGTTAATGTGGTTATTCAGAAAAATTGAAACCAATGGCTGTATTATATTTCAGGTATTCGTCATTAAAATGGGTTCACAGGTGTCCATATGAACACTGCAAAGGTTTTTGGTTGCTTTAGATAAAAACTCCTCCTCTTTGATGAATGCTGATGAAAATTCCTAAATCCAATTTCAATGTAAGTAATAGGGAAGAAAATCCACAGGCCTTTGTGTTAAAATACATTCTAAAATTGATATATGCTAATATGTGACTGGGCAGCAATGTGGCTTGATGGTTAGGTATGAGTGGTTGATCATTTCTGTAGGGCTGTACATTTTTTTCACCCTTCACTTACATTGAATGGTCATTAAGAAGTGATCTGTTGATGGCCAGTATGAACAGGATGAATGAATAAAGCAAAAGAGTCCTGTTTTATTGTCCATGTGGCCGTCTAAATATTGTTTTAAGCTAGACTTCAACAACTGTCAACCTATCCTTTAATAAGAACAAACCCTTGGACTGCAGTCTTAGTAAAACATCTCTCTGGCTGATGAGTCATTTACATGCTTGTAATTTCTCTAATTTACAATTGTCATTAAAAGTCACAAGTTTGAAAGTTCCTGTTTGAAATCTTCTCTTCGCTGTCTGTTGCATCATCAGCAGAAGTCAGATACTCTGGTCAGAGGTCACAGCTCATTGGAAAGTTTCCTGATGAGATAAAGCACTAAAATGCAAAAAAAAAAAAAAAAAATCTATGATAGGGAGGATAAAGGCTAGAAAAATGTGTTTTTCACAACTTTCTCAACCAAAACATTCTTTTTTATTATGGCTTGTAATTTCTTACAAATTATTCATTAAACATGAATAAAGCCATTGGTTACAGCTTCTATACCTTTAATAAATTGCGCCTTATTAGAACCCTGTGCCAGATTTTTTCAATTATTGGTCTAATGTAAATTTTGAAGCCTTGGGATATTGAAAGCATTTATGTGCAAAGTTCTTCCTGTTTGCTTCCTCATGTGGCAACAGCACAACCAGCCAAAGATGACAGTAAGCAACAAATAGAATGCATTTTTTCTAAGGTTAAATTTGCTTTGTGTCTTAGGGCAGTACACGCAATGTAATTCCTCCTCCTTTGCCAAGCATGCCTTCATTTAGCACTGCTCAACTCATTTTTTATTTATTTATTTATTTGCTTCTTAGTGTGGTAAATGTTGCAATAAGTCCTGTTTCTGTGGTTTGTACACTGCTGATGGCCACCACACCCTCTGAGGCGCTCTGGGTTAGCAGAAGAGATGCAGGCCTTGCCCAAAATACCCAGATGAAATCAACTTTAAGAAACAGGTGGGTGTAGGCTTGTATAAAAAGTGCCACAGATGACAATTACACATATTATACCTCTAAGAATTGCATGTTATTTTTTTATGTATGGTCTGAGGGTTTGCAGGCCTACAGCATTTTATGCACCCTGCTTTATGGCTTTTAAACCTTGAATTTATCATCAGCTCATCTTTCCAGAAATGCACACTGGCCTCAGTGGTGTAGCAATCAGGCTTGTTTAAAACAATCAATTGTAAATCAGCAATGCTAACTCTGAGCTAGCATGTAAACATTCCAACTTGTACACAGGGTCAAATTCCATGTCACATTTTCCCCGGGACTCTGTGTGTAGAGCACTACCACTCAACAGTGCATGACCAGCAAAAAAAAAAAAAAAAAAAAAAAGAGAGAGCCACTGACTGAAGTAAGTAAATATATTTTACTTGTGTTTATTAGTGCTGTTACAATCTTGGACTACATCACTTGTTATTCTTGTAGTAGTTTATGACACTGATTTCTCTGTACTGGTGGGAAGAGCAGCATTCTTCCAAAAGATATTCCTCAAACGATGTTTTGACAGAGGTGTAGGAGAAAGAGCACTCTTGCCCTGCAAAGAGGACAAGCTTTTACATTCATTTATTCACACATGGTCAAAAACTGATTAGATGAAAACGATCTCTATTATGTATTTTCACCTGCATCTCATGTGTCAAGTCTGTGACAGTGACAGTTCTTGATGTTACAGTTGTTGCTTTTCTGCAACTCCTGCATTCCCTTATGGAAAAAGTGATTAAAAACATTGCAAATCTATCACATAACTTTAAATTGCTATCTCCCATGGCCCAGAATGTTCTGGATAACAGTACCTGCAACACAAGAAAGCAACTCCAAAACAATTTGATTTCATTATGTGCTTTCAATTCCACTTTCATGTCCAGTCTGAAACAGCAAATTACACATGTTGTTCATGCATGAATGTTTCAGAATGTCTCCACACAAACACACCGCAGCACATGCAATCCCACCTCACACCCTAACCCGGCTGGCACGAGAGTGGCTAGCAGAGGACACACCGAACTTAGATCCTGCTGGGGTGTGTGTGGGGTCACAAGAAGTCGAGGCAAGGCTGCTGTGTAAAACACCACACAGCATCCTGGCAGGGTCCCCCTTCTTCACAGCGGTTTTCACTGAGGTCGGCTGCACTGTCGACTGGATTTACCAGGAGGGAGCTAAAATTGGTAGGCACTGCACATTTTATTCCTTACCAAGAAGTACAAAATCCCCAGATAACTGTCAAACAGGATCCATTAAATAACAACAAAACAATAAAGCAAATCTCATTAAAATGAGACTAACTAAAAAAATACAACTAAAACAAAACCTTAAAGATATTGTTAAAAAGTAAAACCAATATGACATGTATTTTTACTATATGCTTCCCAGCTGTTAAATCTGGAAACCCGGGGAAAACTATCCCATTGCGGTTTACAGATCAAATATATAATCATATTTGAGTGTTTAGATTTAATTTGAATGAAGGTTTATGTCAAGACTGGGCATGCCTCATGAACTCATGTAGTAATGAGTGGAAGAGCTTAATACTAGTTTTGTTTTATTCACTGTTACTAACACTGCCAATTTTCTCGGTATTGTTTGATTTCATTCCTCTTTGGTGTTTTACCACTGCAGGTCCAGATGCTGTCACATTGACTGCTGTGGTGAGAGGATCAGCAAGGTGCCTCCTCCTTGGGGAAAGGCCGGCTCTTAACTGCCTGGCCCGGGCCTCAGGCATCGCCACCCGTTGCTGTCAGCTCCAAGAAATGGCCATGGTGGGAGGATGGCATGGAGAATTGGCTGGCACACGCAAGACCACACCAGGCTTCCGTCTGGTTGAGAAGTATAGCATGCTGGTTGGTGGCATATCCACGCACAGACATGACTTGAGTGGAATGGTGATGCTGAAGGACAACCATATCTGGGCATCAGGAAGTATCACAGAAGTGAGCAGCTAAAAATGCATCCTCTTACACCTAATTACAAAATGAGACTCGAAATAGAAAAATCTAAGCCACTAAATTATGAATACTGTATTCAGTTGAGATTGAATTTCAGTTGTTTGTAAAATGATGATATTATTGTGACCTGTGCTTGTATAGATCTTCAAGCATAAATACCAGTGAATTTACAGGAGTGATACACGTAGTACATAGGTACAGTATCTTTACAATGATTTCAGTTGTAAAGAAGCGTTTCTCTTCGCTGTGTATACCTGGGCAGTTGTATTTTGCAACAAAGTTTTGTTTAGTTTTCGGTAAACAACACAGTCCAGTGACAGAGATAATGATAACAAAATCTGATTAGGTGTGCTCAAAACCTGTTTTATATTTTCTAGGCTGTGAAAGCTGCCCAGTCGATATGTGGATTCAGCAGTAAAATTGAGGTGGAGTGCCGCTCTGCAGAGGAAGGAAGGGAAGCAGCTGCAGCAGGAGCGGACATTGTTATGCTGGACAACTTTCAACCTCAGGTAGAGAATGCCAGAAGAGCAAAGATCATTTCTCACTTTAACTTGCCTGAATTCCACCCACTTACACCCCCAATCTCTACATAAAATAAGTCAGCCTCTCATAAGTCTCTTATCTACAGGTCCTCCACGCTGCAGCTTGTGCACTGAAAGGGGAGTTTCCATCTGTTCTCATAGAAGCCAGTGGAGGAATAACTCCAGAGAACTTAGTTATGTATTTCTCCCCACATGTGGACATAATTTCCCTAGGCTGCATAACACAGGGCTGCCCAGTTGTGGACTTCTCTCTTAAAGTCCAAAAGTCCACTTGAGCAGCAGAAGGCTTCCCACTCTAGACCCATAGTACAGTCCCATGCTGAGTGATTCACAAAATACTTCATTTCTCTAAACAATTTCAGCTCCAGTGATCTATGGTTGCTAAAGATTATAAAATACTTCACATTCTGATTACTCCCTGTGCCATCAGTCATATGTTAAGAATGAAAGAAGAACTGAAACTGGACTAGATCAGGCCTGCCTTTCTAGGTCATTGAATAAAGAGAAAATTCTGATTCTGAAGGCAACCTATAATAGGCCCATTATATTCCAAGCATATTTCTTCTTGCTTCAACATCTGCTGCATATCCGTTTTTTTAGTGTTGCTATGCTCCACCACACTACACTAGGGAAATCTTGCACTCCAAAACAACATCTCTGCCAAAAGGTCTACTATTACAAAGTTTCCCATGAATCATCATCAGTGAACCATGAAAAATGACTTAACCCACTATCAAAATCATCACATTTTTCAGGTGTTGTATTTACTGTTGGATAATTCACATTCATATGTCTTAAAACAGTAAAATGGCATGACAAAAGACAAAAGTGCATTGTCTGACTGAAGTTTCATTAATACACCATTCTCTCACCAAAGGGAGGAAACATGTCTTATTTTTATCACATTCATCAGCACACTGGGGGAGTTGGAAGTTTCTGTTTTAGAAGTGTGGCTTGGGGCCACACTTTGAATTTAAGAATTTATCATACAAGCCAAACAACCAAAAAATATGAACTACACTAAGTTAATTCGAAACCAGACCATTTTAAAACCAGTGGTTATTATCTGCTTATTCTCTTGCTCAGTGTAATTTCCTTTTGTTGACATACGTAACCTGAAACATAACCTGTTTACAACAGGTTTGCTAATATGACTGTTACGGAGCCTGCTGGGCTAAATCAGTAATCTGAGAAGGGTGTATCTGTTTTATAGTAAACATAACAGTTCCAGTTCAACAGTATTCTTTCTGCTTCATAGAAAATGTCCCAAGTATTTTTAAAACATGCAAAGTAAAAAGAAAAGGATTTAGGAATTTCTGCAAAAAGGAGAAGCTTGAGGAAAGAGAAACACTTTGCTGAGAAAACTGCTTTTAGGGCAGAAGTGTCACAACCACCTGTTACGGAAACGCCTAGTTAAAAAGGCATGCAGGAAGTGTTGCACAGACAAGTCTCAAGCCACAGCAGCAGCAGCAGCACAGTCAGCCTTGAGAAAAGTGATGTGAAAGATGCAGGGGCACCACCACACCTTCCTCCTCACCTACATGGTGGCTGTTGGTAAGAGCTAATATTTCACTATATGCTGGTTTATTTATGAGATAATATTTACCAACCAAAGGAACGATAGGAAGTACTTTATACATATACAGTACTGTGTAAAAGTTTGAGGCAGTAAAAATACATAGGGTATGCTTCTAATATAAGTTACATAAATAGTATTTCATATATCAGCTAACTTTATAGCAGTGAATGGAACCAAACCTAAATCTAAACAGTGTTTGCTGTGCTCCCCTTTGGCCTTAAACCAGCAGCAGTTCTCTCCGGTTTGATCTGTACAGAATTTCTCCTGGTACTTGGCTGCAGTTCGTCTGTGGATTCAGGCTGTCCTAGTGTTTCTGTCTCTTCATGTGATCGCAGACTAACTCCACAATGCCCAGATCTGGGCTCTTTGGGGGTCAGATCATCTGCTGCAGGACTCCTGGTTATTCTGTCCTGTTAAACTAGTTCTTCATGAACTCTAGTGGGTTCTGCGCAACGAACCTGGGACAACTGATGATGTTGTGTGAAAAGAATCTAAAACATTTAAAGTGCTTAAAACATCCACACAGTACTGTGTGGGCAAAAACTGTACTTGAATGTGATTTTGAGGCAGCAGATTTATTTATTTATCATATAAAATTATATTACTAAATTACATTAATTTATTAAATATTGCATTTTTTTGTGAAGTCGTAAAACTTAAGGGTTTTTTGTCATACTTTATATATAAGATATATATATATATATATATGTTCAACACTATTTTTATTTTAGAGGCCGTGAGAATGCACAGAAAATCTGTCAAACTAAGCCAGGAAGAGTATGACCAAAAACATGACCACATGTTGAGCACAATTTGAATCTTTCATGCAACTTTTTGTAGGTTTGCAGGTTCATGGTAAATTGCTAATCCACATTATTTATTGAAGCTACTTTTAATTGCACATTTACTTTATCCGAGCAGCACTAACCTAATTCCCACCACATTACGTAACGGGTCGGTTGAAAGAATTCTGAGAGAAACTAAACAAATTTAATTTTCCCTCTTCTTTAGCTTCAGCCAACTTGTAAAAAAGAAATCCTGTGCCTGCATCTGTTAATGCTCCAATATAGCATTTAGCCAGCTGGTAACAAACTTTGCCTGTCTAACTCTGGCGTGCTGTGAGTCAGTGCCATTTCACTTTGTGCTTGTGTAATCAACTTGTCAAAACCGTTTCTCAGAAATCTCCTTTCTAAGACAAATGCGTCATCAAAGTGGTGAAGACGTTTTGTTATCCACATCTGCGCACAGTAAAGCACTCGAATGATAGTGGTAAAAAAATGAAGGAATGAATTAATGTTGGCAGAAGTGGAAGGAGCCTTGTCTTATCTTATTTTACACATACCACTTTTAAATATTGAATTTACTATTAGCTGTACTTCTAGAGATCTGAAGTGAGTTGTGTAGAGCAGAGACTTTATTATTCTTTCCTCTTTAAAACATTAAATGTGGTTATTTTTTTTCCCAAATTGCAGCCATCCCTGTCTCTTTGTCTTTCAATATTGACATAACAAATCCCAGTGTCCATATTGGTGAACGAAAAGATTTCTTTGGATACAAAGTGCTTCAATACATGTCTGGCAAAGACAAAGGGTAAGTTTGACAAACAGTCATTTGGTTGATATTTAATATTGCTGTTAGTGCCAACATTCCAATTACTAACAAGGTAAACAGAAGATAATTCTGGTTATGTCAGTAGAGGATGCAGTGATGAACGATATGTTAAGAATTTTCATTTGAATCAGATTAGGGTGACACTAACATCCTGTGTAAAAAAGAAAAGGTGTTTGTTTTGAAACTGTGCAGCCACACTCCTCACATGTTTAACTATTGTTACGGGGACTGCGGACTTCATCCACAGAATAATCGTCACTGCACCTCTACAGCTAAATGGATCTGGGGGAGTATGCCAACAATTCAAAAACCAAGACCACAAGTGCTTCAACCCTGCAGGTATATAAATATGTTTTTAAAGGAAACATTACAGTTAACACATACAATATAGAAATATGAGGTATAATATAGAAACATTTTATGATGTAAATCAAAGGTTTGTTCTATTTTATAGTACTAATCAATTGCTACTATTGCAGCCATTTCTCTCGCAGACAAAACAATACCAGTCAAGAACTTTGGCCTAACGATAGCTGCAGACTCCTCAGGCGACCAGTTCACTGTAAGAACATTCTAATGTGCAATGACCCAGATAAAACCAAAAATACGCATACTCTGTGACATTTCTTCAAAAATATGAGCAAAACAAGCATATTTCTTCCTCCTATGTTCTGATTTAGGTTTGCAGTCCAAATGTAGCCCATGAATGTTATGAGAACTCCTATGTGAACAGTGTATGTTACAAGATGACATATCATCTTCAAAACGTCTCTTCTTTCAAACCTACCTTCCAAGGTAAACAGCATTTAGAGCATAAATGTTGTTTACATCTTTTGTGTTTTGCAGTAAAATATTTTTCTCAATGTTTTTGTCCTGATCAAATATTTTTGACAAATTTTCATTCGATATATTTATATTTTTCAGAATGCACAAAAAAGACAGTGGACCTTGTCTTTCTGTTTGATGGATCATTAAGTATGACCACACAGGAGTTTGAGAAAAATAAAGGTTTCATAAACAACATTATGGACAGCCTTAAGAACACATCAATCAAGGTCACTACAACACTGAAGCATCGACACTATTTATTTGTCGGACTATACAGACAGGTGACAAATTAAAGGGAAAAAAACAACATAGTGTCAGTGCACTTTAGCACTGTTTCTACGTCTCTGAACTCTAGAAGGATGAACACCATACTTTCCCATTTGGTTTTTTGGTGATGGTGTTGTCCAGCAGTAAATAATTCACATCAGTTACATACTCAACCATGCAGTGACCCCTTGTGCACTATATTTGGGCCACTTTCAATGTTTCATCATCAGAACAAATTTGTACTGATTTGCACTGATTTAGTACAACAGACCCACCAGATTCCCGTCACTGTAGATGTCAAGCATCAGGTTTTTCCTTTAATTTGTCACACGTCTGTGCATTCAGTTGTCAGTTTAATATGTTCACCAAGCTGAAACCGGTTAAGTCTAATAGTGATAGTTCTGCAATAACTTTCATGATGGTGATAGTGTTTGTTCAAACTATTTTAGAGAGGTGTTGCTGTTACATGAAATGGATTTTGTCCAGCCATTTTGTGACATACACTGAGGCTAAGCTAAATAACAGAAGCACCTCAAGATTAGTTATAGCTTGATATTCTAATAACGTGACAAATTAGTATGTATACTAATTGTTTTATTATTCCCCTATTGTCTTCTGCGTTTTCTCAGTTTGCTGCTGTTCAGTTCTCCAGTAAGACCAATATGGTTTTTGACTTCAATGATTATCAAGCTGGTAGAGCTCATGCTAAACTTGAAAAAGAGAAGCACATGAAGAGTCTCACCAACACACATTCAGCCATGGACTTTGTATTGTAAGTTTGGCTACACTATGCGGTAAGTTCTCAAATGCTTCAACGGTATTACATTATTCTCAGTATTACAAACACTACTTTTACATTTGTTTCAGGAAAACCATCTTTGAAAACCCAGAGGCAGGTGCTTCTCCTGATCCAACTAAGGTTCTGGTAATAATCACAGATGGAGATCCCAGTGATACGGACAACAGTGGGGTGATTAAAAAATATAATGAAAAAAGCATCATTCGCTTTGTCATTGGGGTAAGTTGTGATGTGCTTTAATATGGCTCATTATTATATGTTCAGATCATGGCCGACCTCAGCCTTAAATTATGAAAGAGTTCTGCATTTTAAGGAGAATTCTGGTTTCAGGTCAAAGATGCTAAGCTGGATAAATTTACGACTATTGCTTCCGAACCGACAGACAAATATGCCTTCAAAATTGAGAACTATGACGGACTCAAGGGAATACTGACGAACTTTCAGAAAAAGATCTTTAAAATGGAAGGTGGTGTTGAATAATAGTTTTTCCTTTATGTGCAAAAATTTTTTAAATATATTTAAAAAAATATATTTTATATTTCTGGTGTGACCCGCCCAGTGGTAACATGAACTACCTTTCACTCATTTAGGCACTAAAGTGACTCGGGCAGGAAACCTAGAGAATGAAATGTCTCAGAGTGGACTCAGCGCTGTCTTCGACGAGGTGTGTAACGTCAAAAAGGCAAAATCTGTGTTATACCCATAGTTGTAGTCATCAGTGTGCTAGCCTATTATACAGAATTATGATCATGTGCATTGACTGTTTAAACCTACTGTATATGTCCTGATAAACTGCTAAAACAGTTCGCACTGGCACACAATCCAAAAAAATCTAACAATGTTTGCTAACAGTGTTAATTTACAACGTGAAAGACATTCAAATGGGAAACAGCAGTCTACTGCTGCACACAGGATCTCAGTTGTATTATACCAAACTGGTAATAATAATTTACATAAATTTAGCTAAATGTAACCGTCATTGCAACAACACAAAAAATGTGCATATTAACAAAACTCATTCTGATCAGTCTGATCAGACACTTTGCCTAAAACCTGTACAGTATATTGACTGAATTGTGAAGAATCCATGATCCAAAAAACTGTTTTACTGGTGCCACATCACACAGATTCAGTCTGAACTAAAACTGCAGATTACATAATACTTTTATTGTTGTTATACACAGATGTAGCTCTATCCCTGTTCTGACTGTTTTATTTTCTGTTAACAGGATACCTTGATCCTGGGTTCAGTCGGCTCAAAAAGCTGGCGTGGCTCTCTACAACAACTTTATGGCCAAAAAGAAATTCAAATTGAGGATCCAGAAATGGAAATGGACTCTTACATGGGTAAACTCAATTCTCTTTTTATTAAAAACGTTTATTTGGCTTCAGATATTCATCAAAATAATCATTTCTTTCAGTTGCCAATCAAACTTATAGCTCGTGTTACAGATGCAGAAAAGAAGTTAATGTGTATCTGCAAAAAACAGCATTAGGTTTACTTAAAAATAATTTTAGAGATGGACTAGTCTGCAATGTATAACCTCTTTGATGTGGGTGCACATGCAGCAGATTATGTCATATGTGACCAACTCTATTGCAGGATACTCTGTTTCCGTTGGAAAGAAGAATAACGCTCGTCTATATTTCACGGGTGCACCAAGATTTGAGCACACAGGACTGGTTGTACTTTTCAGACAGGATGGCAACTGGACTGCAGCCCAAAGAATATATGGAAGCCAGGTTGGTAACAGTCTTGAAAAGGTTTGATTTTGAATGAAATACATCTTCTAAACAGCAACGGTCTAGGATGCTCAAACCTAAGATTATAAAAAGCTTCTTGTGCCACCATCAGAGTTCGTTTTTTAGGATATTTCTCATGAACCTAGTTTGTGCTTGAAGAACAAGACCTTGGGCAAAAGGCAAGTTTACTTTTGATGTAACTTTGTTCAGTTAAACATTCAAACCAAATAAGTTGAAATCTGCATTAAACTAACTAGTTTTTAGTTTGAAGTAAAGTTAAAGTTACTCAGACAAGTAAATTAACCTGCTTCTTGGAACAGATAAAATCTGCTGTCTTACATTTACTCTGCATTTACAGTTGCAAAATGATCCAGGTTGAATCATTATGAAACTGTGCACACTATTTCAATGGTTCCTAAGAGGAAATCCTTGCCTTGCACTGGTATCAGGTTTAGCCAAGTTCAGAAAAACTGTTAGAGTTTGAAGCACTGGCAGTGTCTGTGTCTGCAATGGCAGAAGGTTTACATTCACTGTATATGGCAGAGTTTCTTTGACAACTCATTTTCATTTTCAGATTGGTTCCTACTTTGGTGCAGAGCTGTGCTCAGTAGACATCGATTCAGACGGCAACACTGATTTCCTGCTAGTGGGAGCGCCACAGTTTTATGAGCCTAATGAGAAGAGAGAAGGACAGATCTATGTCTACAGACTGACTGAAGAGGTGGGAGTGGGATAAGGGCTCAGATTGAGCATGACAGTATTTTAGTTTTGACAAGGTCACTGACAAAACACGCATTCATTTTCCTAATCTAGTACCTGTTTATTTGAAAGTGGTTGGATGTATTCGTTGCTTATTACAGACACTGATGTCCAAAGCCAAATTCGTTCTGTGACCATAAAGTCTGTCTTACCTATCTTATCCTACTTAATGTTCTTATTTACACAGATGCAACTGACAATTAAACTGAATGTGACAGCACAATCCAAGGGCAGATTTGGCACCACCATATCCAGCCTCGCAGATCTGAATGGAGATGGACTGCGAGATGTTGCTGTCGGAGCCCCCCTTGAGGATGATAACAGGGGGGCTGTGTACATTTACCTCGGTGACAGGCACAGAGGGATACGCAGCACTTTCAGCCAGGTGAGGCAGAGAAACCCGAACATATTAGATCTTTTTCTTCCTGTTGAAATGGTCACAAGTTGGGCTGGCAAAAAAATGAATTGCTTAGGCACCCGAATGTAAGAAGTCAAACATGAACTGATTCTCATGTAAAAATTAAGCTGATCTTTATTTCATCTCTCTCTCTCTCTTCCATTCATTTCCTGCCATCTCTCTCCTGTTCCTTATTAACACACAAATTGCTTTCTAAAATAATTTTCACACATTAACATTAGCTTTCATTTCCACAACCCCTGTAAGTAGTACCTTTTAATGCGTGCAAATCATGCACTGTTAACATTGTCAAATCTGATACTGCAGAGAATTATGGGAAGGAAATTTACGCCAGAGCCAAGATTCTTTGGACAGGCCATTGATGGGGGCATGGATCTTGGAGAAGATGGACTCCCAGACATTGTGATTGGATCACAGGGCATGGCTGTTGTCTTAAGGTATGAATACCGTGTATATTATGTACTGCATATATGATTTACAAAAAGGTGCCCCTATAGTCTCTCCAAACTAGACTACATATATCAGGGAATAGTTTGTTCAAAAGAAGAGTGAAACACATTGCCTGAGTACCAACCCTATGAGACAATGTACAAAGCAGACCAATCAGTTCATGTTTTGTTGACGGCACCAGACGAGTGCCAATGAAGGAAGTGAAGGAGCTCATATACAACCTATTAAAAGTAGCAGACAGACAGAAAACATCAGGTGCAAAGTCTAATAAACATTTTGAATATTTTTTTTAGGTCCAGGCCAGTCTTTCATGTGGTGGCACACCTGTCTTTTATACCTAAGGAGATAAGCACTGACAAATTGGGCTGTGAAGTCAACAACAATGAAATTTTGCCTATGGTTACCTTAAAAGCCTGCTTTGAAATGACTGAAATAACCAAAAAACAACAACAAATAAGCACATCAGGTATGGACCAGAGCCACTAATGTGATTCATTAACAGCTGCTAGTTCCTGAGACCCTGTTAAGTGAAGTATTTTAATCTGGCTGTATGTCTTTGCAGGGGCAGCGAGTTCTGGACTGAATGTCTCATACACAATTGACCTGGATCCAATGAGACACACATATCGAGGTCTTTTCAATAAAACTGACAGGAAAGCCAGAAGTCACACTTCTACTTACGAGCTGAAAGAAAAATACACTTGCTTTCACTACACCATCTACATTCCAGTATGAAAACCACTAATATTCACACTCACTGCACTCTTTAAACATAATCTATCACTACATATCGTCCATCTCTTCATATTTCGGCTAGTTATTTTCTAAAGCCACTCATGTGTTAGATTAAGACTGTCATAAGGCATTTTCAACCATATTGTTTAAATTTTGTTGGTTAAAATGGCAGACAGCTGTGAGCTAGAACAGAGCTCTTTATGCTACAGATGCATCTAAATTGTGTTCAGTTCATGAAGTTCAGCCTTTTCCAACCGTCCGTCCCTAAAAACTACCTTACAAGTTACCCGTGATTATTCTTGTGAGGCGACTGTTCGTTGCTATGGTAATTATGACAAGGACAAAGGAGACAGTAAGGTTATGCATCCTTTGATCACTGAACTTTGGACTGAAAAAAACAGTCCTACGCCATCTCAAAAATGAGATGGCGTAGGACTTCCTGTTTGTGTCATCAACTGCTCCTGCCACAAAATGTCACTTCTGTTTGGTTTCGAAAATGTAAAAAAAAGTTTGGCTTCAAAAATGCAAAATAAAAGCTGAACGTAAGCTAAACACGAATAAAGGAGTGTGTGCAGTTTTAGGACTAGCCGTCACCAAGTACAGTGACTACAATGCTATGGAACAGTGGGCTGAGCTGTTGAACTGCTTGGAGCAAGTGAGTGGGTGGGCTGTGCAAAACACAGATTGCAGTGTAGTGCTCCATTAGGCGCATAGTGAGTCATCAAGAACACCAACGCAATGGAGGAAATAACCTTAGTCTGCCAAAGAAAGATTACCACGTTGTTGGTTTGGCATTGTTCGTTGAAAGTCCACTGTTTTATCTACCTGCCCTAACCTCCTTTCTATGCAGACGCTATCCTATATTCTATGGGTGTGTCTCAATTCAGTGGCTGCATCCTTCAAACACTGCAGTTAAAGGCTATTTATATCACCGCCTTGATGTCCTATTTCAAAGCCATCTAATTGTGGCTCAGCCCAAAGTTCAGTGATCAAAGGATGCAGCACCTGAATTGAAACACCCCCCACATAGCTCAACTGTCTCCTTTGTGCTTGTCATAATTACTATGGCAGCGAACAGTTGCCTCACAAGAAAATGAAGTCTCTCCTTTTTGTCTGCGCTGTTTGAAATTTTCTTCAACAATATGACAACGAGATGACTTCTCTTTATTTCCTTGCAGAAATGTGTGAAAGACACTTTATCACCCATCACCATCAAATTAAACTTTTCCCAAGTTGACAGTGAAAAAGCAAGTGTCGTCCTGAATGCGGACAGCAAAAAGCAGGCTGCTGTCGAGGTATGTACCGGGACTACAGAAGAAGCCTGTATGGACTCACATATACTGTATATGTATGCTAACTAATTTTCCGTTAAAATGTGTCCCACTTCATTTCCATAATGTCTTTACATAAAAAAAGAAGACAACTCTGTCTTGTTTACCACCATTCATTTTGGTTTGATCTATACTTTCAAACATGACATGAACAGCAATCCCCTTGCCCTTTTTTTTTTTTTTTACAGCTTCCCTTTGAAAAGCAATGTAGAAAAAATGACACCTGTATTGCTGAACTTGAGGTGGATTTCAACTTTATGTACGTACATATGAAAAAAAAAAAAAAAAAAAACACAGAGCAGGAACTGTTTAACTGACTGCAATGTAAATATAACAAGCCATCTTTTTCTCTAAGGACCCCAACATTATTGGTAGTAGAGGATAATTACTTCAACGTGTCCGCAACACTGTCCAATCATGGTGACGACTCATACAACACAAGCCTCACAATGCACTATCCTACAGGCCTTTCCTTCTCTACAATGACGCTCACGAAGGTGAATTAAAATTTTTTATTCTTTTTTTTATGTCTCAACATTGATATACACTGTGAAATTAAAAAAAAAAAAAGCAGTGATGTTAGTAGACCTGTATTGATTGCGCTTTATCTCTGCAATAGGTTAGAGGCTTGAGTTAGCTGCTGCTGTTATAACACACTAAAATCTCTGTCTGTGTCCAAAATCACTGTAATTTTCTTATTAATAAAACACTGAGCACTGCATTTGTGGATCTGCAGTCATGCGTGTCATGTACACTGCAAACTTTCTTACGTTCCACAGTGGAATTGTGCTTGGAGGTACACGCTCACACTAAATCAGGGATGGGGAACTGTCCTTGTCAAAGTATTCTGGACACATTACCTATGATGCAACTTGACCACCAAGAGATTATTCAGAGACTGTGTTGAAAATTGTTCCCTACTGACTACATGTGTTGAAGTCCAGCCCTGGAGGGCCACTATCCTGCTTATTTTCCAATTACTCCTGCCCTACCCACTGGCTGATTACCTGGATCAGGTGTGTTCAGCCTATCAGAAACTGGAAGAAGGTAAATGAGGGTAGAGTGGGGGAAGACCAAGTGAATTTTAGTTTTTGATTGACTGAACAAATCTGATCCAGGGTATCAGCAGTGAGTAGGATACCCTCCTTCATGCCTGGAGACGGGTGGGATGGGAATATTTGCTCAGAAGGTTGCATTCTGTAATCTTACGACTAGATGCTCAAAAACAAGACTTCGTTTTGAAGAACTAGTATTACAACTGTGTAAAACAGGATGGCACAAGACGTTTGGGATTTTAGATGAGAAAAATTTCTTATGAAACAGAATGTCTGTGCATGTTCCTTCCTTAACACAGGCAACAAGACCAACACTCCACAGCTGTCATGATCTAGAAGGTGTACTCAACAAAACTACATGTAGCATCAGCCTTCCTGTGTATCGCAGCAGAAACATTGTGAGTTATACTGCACTTTCACTACAAACAGGAATGAAGTTTCATACATGCTCAATCAAATCTAACACTTTATTTTATTCTGTGAAGGCAACATTTAAAATTTCTTTCTACATCATGACTGACTATGAGTGGGATGACACAATGTCGATGACTATCACTGGTCAAAGGTAGTGGCCTTCTCATACAATGCAATCTAATACAAATACTTAATCTGAAGTATTAAAATGTTATTGTCTCTCTTGACATTTTTCACATTTGTTATTCACAAAAAATGTTTTTTTTTTTTTTTTTTTTAAATCCTCAGTGACAATGCAGACTCCACGAGGAACAATTCTCTGACCAGACAAATCCCAGTGCAATTTGAAATTAAAATGGCAATAACGGTGTAAGTGCCACAAAAATCACATTTATACCATCTTGTAAATTTAGCTGTTATATGTGCCCAGTATTTTTATTTCATTTTTTCACTAATTTTATTCTTTTTATTGTGTAAGTAGTTACACTGTCCTACCGCTACCTTCAAATTGTGGTTATTTTGTATTCTCTTCAGGAGAGAAGACACGGTCACCTATCTAAACTTCACAACAGATGATGCTGCATCTAAAAAAGTCGATATTATCTATAAGGTGAGGCAGCACATTATTAAGTAACAAACAAACATCAGGTCCCACTGCAAAATTTCTAACCGAGCTAATGATCATTGATCTAAAATACTATTGTAAATAGTTATAAGCAAATGTCTGTACTCAACCAAACTCTTCCTCATTTGCTTTTGTTCGAATGAGTTAAAGTTTTATTTTTCTCAAAAAACAAAAAGTACAAAAATACACAAATATTAAAAGGTCTGGATCTTTTGTTTATTACTAACTGTTCCAGAGTAGTTTCTGATAGACTTAAATGATACAATTGGTTAGATGCTGTAGTTTACACCAAACCTAGTTAGAATAAGTCAGTTTATCGGGACTGTTGTGTAACTTTCTCTTTATCTTGCACTTTAGTTGCTGAAAACTCTACTATGTTCACTTGCTAGTTGTTACTTCAGCTGTCTAGTGTTTGGAGGCAGGCAGGTACTGCATGACGATAGGCCTGCTATTTGCTCCTGTTTCAAATGTTCATGATATGTTCTGCTAACCAGAACATATCTCACAGTTCATCTAACTTTGGGCACAAAAGTAAAGAAGAATAGGAATTAAATTCTTTGGCTGTTTGTTGTTCTATATTTGTATACTGTCCCCTTTGTTGATTTGTGTTTATCTACTGTTTTAAATTGTTGCTTACAGCTTTGTGAGCCATATAAATTCAATTTTGATTTGAATATTTTCCAAAAATGCTCAACTGAACTTTTCAAATGAAATTTTATTCACAGATAGCTAATCCTGGATGGAAGTCTTTCCCCGTCAACGTGTCCCTGTTTTACCCAACTATGCTGGAATATAACTTTGAAATCACTGAAGTCCTTGTTCATCAGGTAATCTGGTAACTGCCACAACACCATGTATTTACACTGCTGGTATGTATGAAACTACAAATACTTTAATTATCACCAATTACCCTTTCTCTTTCAAGAACAAAACTCAATGCACTGGCAATGACACCACATCTGAAGTAAGTGAAATATATTGTAGTATTAAAATATTCCATCTGAACATGTGATGAAATTACAAACCCGTCATATGGTTTCTGTGTTACAGTACTGCTCAGCAAAAGACAACTGCAAAAGCATAAGATGTGACACTTTCATCCTGGACAAAGAATCAGTCACTGAGATTAAACTGTCAGGAAACATACAATTTAAGGATCTCAAAGAGCTAGCAGCGGTACGGAGCAACAGCACACACAGAGAATATATGGCATATATTTCATTGAAAGTGGTACATTTATCATTAATTGACACAAACTTGCTTTGCAGAACATCGCCTTTCTGAAACGATACACTGGAGACAGCAGAGAGGTTAAATTTAAAAATGTTATACATGTTAGCTATGACGATCAACTGTATATGCTGGATTTTAATAAAGTGGTAAGTTTGAGTAGATTAATGCCTCTTCACATAAATTGCTTTGAACATTTTGCAGTGTACCTAATTTACCACATTTATTATCCACAGAATAGAAATAGTTTTAAGCCCAAGTTTCCTGAAACAGTCACCAATCCAACAATGAAATGGGTAAGTCCATTTATGCATCAACAGCAAAACTACAAGAAAGTTTAGCTCGTCATTCACTAATCTTAAGATCCACTTTGAAAACTTGTATTTTCTCTGCAAAAAGACTGAAGTTCGGGTTGAGATCATAATTCCTTTGGATGAACGGCTGATCATTTTAACTGGAGTTGGACTGGGACTGTTGCTTCTGATCATAATCACAGTCATTATGTTGAAGGTGAGTGTTGATTTCCAGTTTGAAGAGTTTTATTCCACACTAACACCCTACCACATAAAATATAAATTAAAGAACTTCATTATCAGAGCTGTTGATCAAATGTGAGTGCCTGAAGTAAAACATTTAGATAAATGTTTTGGCATTTGCTCTAATGATTTTTCATTTCTGTCCCAAGTTGGGCTGCTTCAAGAGGAAAAGCCTCGAGTATTATCAGGAACAGGAGGATGAAGCTGCTTGTCAGGCTGCCACCAATCCTGAGTACAGCCTTGCTGTGACCGAAGAGACAGACCATCAACCAAAGACTGATGACGAATCCGTCAAACCTCTAGAGGCAACAAATCTTCTAGACAATGGCGATTCAAACAGCAACACCCCAGTGGCTTAAATAGAGGAGGAACTTAATATAACCCATCAATGACTTCAACATGATCAAAGTGGGATGATATATCCTGAAGTTATAAAGCGTGCAGCATGCACAGAGACTCATCTGTGTGAAAAATCCACTTTTTTTTTTTTTTTTTAAAAACAGTATTACTCACCTTACTGCTGACAGTTCAACTAGAAGTTCAGTTCTATTCTCATTCTACCGAACATGAAGATAAACCCACGAGGTCTTTGGCTAACTTAACATAAAGACTGCTTCGCTCTGTCTGAAGTACTGTATACTACCAGTCAAAAGATTGGGACTACCTCCATTTTTCCACCCCAGTTTCTTCCAACCCCAGTTTGTTACACCCTCTGAAGAATTATCTGCACAATACCGCACAACAGGAAGTAGTACTGTATATTGCTATTATGATGGTGAGGAAAAGGAAATGAAATGACATCAGGACAATGACCCTTCCAGACTCTGATGATGATGGAACAGCAGCACTGTCTCCAGACTCTTCAAGTGAAGAGTGACAAAGAAACCTACAAGTGCTGCACATTTATCCCAAAAATATTTGGTTTCAGCTGTAGAAGGGATGCCACAACGTTTGGCTTTCAAACAGTCAAACCTTTACCTAAACCAACAGATTCCATGATTTTCTTTAATCTCTTTGCTAGTGTTATGCTCTCATTTTAGAGTACTTTGATATATTCGACTAAAGTACATATATTTCTATATACATATACAGCTGGAAAACTGAGATGATCCCAAACTTTTAACCAGTAGCGTAAACAAAACTATATTCCAGACTAAAGGCTGATTTAATCTCTGGATAAAGCTGGGTTATTTATTTCACTTCTGCCTTTTTTAACCTGTCTCCCAGGTACAGTTTCAGTTAGTTAGAAAAAAGCAGTTCAATAGTAAAGTCCATCATTGGATTTTTCTGGCGATTTCAGCTGCAAATCTCAGCCGTCTTCACTATAGATCCTTGGCCATGTGATAACCAGTGGTAAGATATCAGTGGAAAGATCATAACCCTGAACACGAGGAGCCACTGGAAATTAAAACTACTTTGGTGTATGACATGACAGTTGAACAACAAGGACCCTGGAGGAGGGACTGAATGAACAACACAAGCTCTGTGAATACGATCGGAACAGGAAAAACACCAGGGTCATCAATTAGTAGCCACTGGATATCCAGAGAAAGACAATGGCGACCAGATGCTACAGACTTAACAGTGTTACAGTATCCCTTCCATATAGGATCATAACTGATTCAAATGAGTAAATATGTAAAAATTCACTCATCTAACTGGGCAAATGTCGCTCTCAAAACTAGAGACCTTGTAGTGTTACATCCATCTTAGTCATGTCCTTAACACAACTGGTTGTTTTGTAAATGGAATACTGGTAAGGATTAGTTCATTAGCATCTCCTGCGCTTTTAGCCTTGTGTACCTTCTCTATTAATGCATGTAGTATTTACATTGTAATATACTATCACATTACCGTTCAACAGCCTTCACATTTTTTTCACATGGGTATTTATTAAGCAAGCAGTATTGATTTCTTGAATATCAAGGAACAGCAAACATTTAATAGGTTTAGGACTATTTTAATGTGGAGAAGCAATACCATTTTAGATGTTTACAATTTAAACTGTCAAAAAAAAAAAAAAGTACTTCTTAGATAATAAGACATGCAATTTACACATGCCATCAGCTGCAAAATCTTAAACATCCCCCACAGTATTTTAATCACTGTACTCATGTACATTACTTTTTAAATGGCTATGTCATTGTGTAGTTTAGATAAACTAAAGTTAAAGAGTGAATGTGTCAAAATGTGTAATTTTGACACATTCATTCAAAATCACCTCCAGTTAAGTTTAGTAACTAAAAAAAAGTTAAGTTTAGTTACTAAACTTAACTGGAGGTGATTTTGACACATTCATTGAAGTGTTTCACACTTCATTTATATTCGCAGTGTATTCGGATTTTTATTTGTACTGTTACTGCAGTATTACTCTAAAAATGGAAATTTTGTTGAAAAATTTAATGGTATAAGAGTTACATGAAAAATCCTACATTTAAAGATCCATTGAACACAACATGGGAGATTGCGTGTCATTACTGACTGAATCCTGTGTCAATAATATGTTAGTATGTTCAGTTGTAGCTAATTCTGAACAATCCTGAACTCTGAGTTTTTGGTGCCAGATCAAAGTGTGTTCAATCAATTCTGAGTTGATTATCTCTGAGTTAAAAAGCCATCATCAGCAGAGCTAAGATACAACAAGTTGCAATGGTGAAAACAAAAGGTCTACATTCTTCACACAGGTGGAATCAGAAACATATTTTTTTCAAAGAAAATCACAGCTACAGCGGCAAAGGAGAGGAATTAATGTGGGACAAAATTATTGCCCCAGTTAACATGGAAGTTTGAGAAACACAGTTACTTTATGCTTAGTTCCTTCATTTAACACTTACACTTTAATTCTTTTAACAGATGAAAAAGTGGTGGCATGTTGTGGCACACATTGTCATATCTTGAGGTCTGAGGAGGTGGAGTGATTAACAAAATGCCAGTTGTTCTAATAGGCCTATCCACAGAAAGCCAGTGTAATAAATGACTGTGCAGCCTATAGGTTGTATTCTGAACTGAGGATAAATCCATACTGTACATGAGAAATTGCTGTTCTTACACTGACTAATTGATCATAGAAACAATCACGTCAGTAAATCATTGGCTGTTTACTGTTTAATAGGGATTTTTACCTGCTTCTCCCGACACAAACCTCTAAAAATGAATTCACTCTGCTTAGCACTTCCATATGCATAAGTGAGGAAATGAAACTGTCTGACAGCTTCTGCAGACTTAACAGGAAGGAAGACATACAGAAACTTGAAGGAAACCTGCCAGTGAGTTTTCATTCACTAAACCCGCTTTCTGAACACAGATCACGTCAGTCATCAAGACAGGCAGCAAGAACAGTTAAACCCGGGTTTTCACCTCACTTTTGTAGTGTAGACAAATATAACAATAAAACAGAGGTCCTATTAATTGGTCCACATTGTTTAACTGAACAACGTTATTCTCCGGAGCCTTATAATAAAAACTTGTATTACAGCAAAATCTAGAAGTAATGTTTGACTGCAGCATTAACATCAAAGAAAAAGTGAATAAATTTAACTTGGTTTTTACAATTCTCTTTAAAATTAAATCTTGCCTATCCATCAGCACAAGGGGTAGAGTTACAGGACTTTGTCGTTACCTCACTTGATTATTGTAACCCTACTCTTGTCTTTGTCAGAAACCATTCACACAGCTCCACCTAATTCAAAATACAGCTGACAGAAACATGTAATGTGACATGTATAACATGAAACGCTTCCAGATGTGCTGTGGGATTTTGTGACAAACACACATTTGTCATCCATCATAGCATAACACCAAGTCAGTTAAAATTCAGGGACATCAACCTGTCCATTTAGGAAGCACTGCAAATCAGTTTGTATGTTAGTGTATAGTGTTTGCCATGCATATTAAGGTGACAACATGTACAATAGAGAGACAAAAGCAAAAAGCTAAAATTGCTCTAAATAACATTTAAATATAAAGCAAAAATAATAATTATATTGTTTCCCCTACTGCTGCAGACAACATTCTTGAATTTATAGAGTAATTACACTACACACAATTTAAGATGCTCCACCACATGACTGAACCCTCCTAGTTATAATCAGTGTGTATCACTGACAGACTAGTCTTTCTGTACAGTACACAAAATGTGTAGGGTCAGATAGATTAAATGTATTTATTTATTTTTTTGTCCAAGGATTACCTTTGTATTTTAAGATAAATGGTTTCACATTGAAAACATTTAAAGTACTCCAGCATGTATCCTGATTCATGACTTAAACCCAGATACCTGTCGTTTATATTTGTGTCCGATATATTTCTGTGCTTTTTCAGCTAATTAATGTACTAAATTATGCAATATTTCATATTCCTACTTTTATATTATATATATATATAAAAAAGAAGAATGCACCATCAAATTGTAGTACAACAACAAAAATGCCCAACATAAATTTTGCATAAAATGTATTTATTGTAGCTCAACTGTAAAATATCTAGGACACATTGATCAGTGTTTTGGGACATTATGTTATTTTTTTATATATTTGTTTATGTAACATATGTTAAAAAAATATTTTAATGTAATCAATAATTTTAAGTCCACAAATATCAACAAAAATTATGCAGAAATACAGGTTACAGGTTTTAATTTTAACAAAATATAAATGGACACTACTTGCCATTTTATTACAGTCTTTGTGTACATACATACATATATATATATATATATATATATATATATATATATACATATATATATACATACACACACACACATACATACATACACACACACATATATATTCACACACACACACACATAATTATTTGATGCAGTATCATTAAATCAAGGCTTTCAGCAAAGTTCTGAATGAATGAGCAAATATCTTAAGTAGCAGCAAATGTTCGGTTTTCATGGAAAACATTCTGAGAAAATGTGAACAGACTAGGACTCACAGCTTTGAATCCCAGCTTCATCACTGGCACAAAAATATCTACCATTAGTAATTCAAAATTAAATGTCTAATGGTGTCTAAAGTAATAACAGTGTCCGTGATTGGGAAGACGGTCATCTTCCCATTTACCCACGTTTCTTGCTTTGAGTCATGCTTCAGCCTGGGTCATTTGTGACACTGCATCTATGGTGTCACTGCTTTGAATGACAAGCTGTGTTCGTCAGAGTTTCTCACCTGAGCTTCAATTAGAGCTGGACTTCTGAGGGTCAAGCCAACTGGCCCCTTCAAGGGGATGTTGAAAAAAAGTCTGTGCTCAGCTGTGTGTGCAGCTGTTTTCTCAAGGGACTGTGGATGGGAATCTTGAGCCTGGAGAGACAAATACAAAAAGTAAAGGATAAATGGACACAGCAGACAGTGGCAATATTCTGGATTTTTTTTATTTTTAACAAATCCTATAAGAAGAAGAAGAAGAAAAAGAAGAAGTACTTCATTAAGAAGACTTAAACCACCAATGAATTCAACTTACCCGCTAAGTATTGTTTGTATATCCAAAAGCATATTACCTGGGATGTATGCCAAGTAAGTAATGCATATTAAATAAAATTATTTTAAAAAACATTACTGATCCACACTGCTTCACTGAGTGACATGTTTCAATATTAGAATGACCCTGGGACCACAGACCACAGAGCTTGTATTAATCCTGAACTGAATACAGTGTCTTTACTTCTGTTTGAAAATTATCAGCACTGCTTGGAAACTGCCCTAGCTACTGCAGATGCTGTGTATCTATCACATATAAGAAACTGCAGTGTTCAAATGCCATACTTGCATGGCAGATGAGGAATTGCCATTAGGACTTGTCAGCTGATGATAAATTCTCCAACACCCAACAAATAAGTTTCTACTAAAAACTGAATGAGAACGTTAAATTAAGTAAACTGATGCCTACAAAGCAGAGTATAAATGGGAGGGAAAAGGTATATATAAATATCAGTGCACTCGCTGAAATATCATTAGGAAATTTTTGAATTAGTTAAAATTGTTGTCCTGTTGGCTCCATCGAGCCAGGATCTCCAGCGTGCGCTGGGGAGTGTGAAGCGGCTGGGATGAGAATCAGCACCTCCAAGTCCGAGGCCATGGTACTCAACCGGAAAAAGGTGGCTTGCCATCTCCAGGCCAGGGGAGAGATCCTGCCTCAAGTGGAGGAGTTTAAGTATCTCGGGGTCTTGTTCACGAGTGAGGGAAGGACGGAATGCAAGATTGACAGACGGATCGGTGCATCGGCAGCAGTAATGCGGTTGGTGTACCGGTCCGTTGTGGTGAAGAAGGTACTCAAGAGGTACTCTCGATTTACCGGTCAATCTACGTTCCTACTCTCACCTATGGTCATGAGCTCTGGGTTATGACCGAAAGAACAAGATCACGGATACGAGCGGCTGAAATGAGCTTCCTCCGCAGGGTGGCTGGGCACTCCCTTAGAGATAGGGTGAGGAGCTCGGTCACCCAGGAGGAGCTCGGAGTAGAGCCGCTGCTCCTCCACATCGAGAGGAGTCAGTTGAGGTGGCTCGGGCATCTGTTTCGGATGCCTCCTGGGCGCCTCCCTGGGGAGGCGTTCCGGGCATGTCCCACCGGGAGGGGGCCCCGGGGAAGACCCAGGACACGCTGGAGGGACTATGTCTCCTGGCTGGCCTGGGAACGCCTTGGTGTCCCCCCGGAAGAGCTGGAGGAAGTGTCCAGGGAGAAGGAAGTCTGGGTATCCCTGATTCGGCTACTGCCCCCGCAACCCGGCCCCGGATAAGCGGAAGATGGATGGATGGATGGATGGATGGATGGATGGATGGATGGATGGATGGATGGATGGATGGATGGATGGATGGATGGATGGATGGATGGATGGATGGATGGATGGATGGATGGATGGATGGATGGATGGGCTTTCTGACCAGTTGGGGACATCGGGGACCAGAGAATTCTGGATACAAAGGTCGTATCAGTCCATTAAGAGGCTTCCATCTACAGCTGAACAATGATCCAAAGCATTCCTCAAGATGCGCCATGAACTACTTTAAGAAACATTTGACTGAAGCTTTTGGACCAACCTTTGCAGTACCTTTCTGTATCCATCTAACTGTATTGTTAGACTGTACCTAATAAACTGACCCTGAGAACATGGTAATATGAACAAAAGGAACATCAATGATAAGAGGCAATTCAATTATAAAAGTAAAAAAGTGACAAATTACTAAACATTTTCAGTATTTTAAAGCATTTTTACGCTTCAGAATTTGTGAGGCACTTGTTTGGGAAACAAGGGTTGCCTTATCCTTGTTACGCTAAAACGCCTACCTCAAGCTTCTTCTTTCATCGCTTTTTTCTTGGTTTCCGCTTTTTCTTAACAGAGACATACCCTGTGCTGCTTATGTCCATGTCATTTTCTGCTATAAAATTGAAACAGTAACAGATTAGACCTACAGTGCAGGCCTAGAAGAATGACATTTTATGCATGAATATTAATATCTAAAATGTACTTGCATTATAACAGGAATGAGTGCAAAACATACCTGGAGGGACACTGATCTGCATACTGCCCTGTTGCACTCCATCCTGTTGGAATGGGCTCAGGCACAGAAAGAGAGTTTTCAGAACAGATCCTACAACATAAACAAAGCATTAATAACATTTCAGCAATACTCATCAGCAGTTCATAGCAATATTCATTTCAGATTTTATTCTTACCTTTGTGAGAAGAAATGTTGGGCGGCTGCTGCTGAGCCTGGGTTGTAGATGAATCTGGTCTGTTACAACAGGGAGCTGGACTGGAGGATATTTCACAGAGAGATTCAGACTCAAGACTGCAGACAGGATTCACCAGCTGCTCTGTAAGTTGATTTTCAAGTTCAGATGAACCATCTTTACATTCATTTTTAGGTCTAGGGGAGATATTATGAGGCGACGGCCAGTGAGATGATTGTCTGACATCAGTTTTGACCTGGAGTGATAGAGCAGTCTCTGAATTAGAAGCTCTTTGTTTGGAGGGTGATAAATGACCTGTATTAACAAGTGAGTGGTCTGACTCTTGAGAAGATGAGGAAGTCCTTGAATAATCCAATTGAGACTCTGTGCATGGGAGTGGAGCTCTGAGAGGGGTAGCAAAAAGGCTGAGGAAGGACCCATCAGTGGTCTTTTCAGGTTCATCTGCAGTTTCAACACGTATATCTTTGCTTGTGCAGTGTGCAGACTGTGGAGTAGAACAGGTAAACTGACCAAGTCCTTGAGAGTAGTCAGGATCTGGTGTTGACCTCAGGCTGCCAGTAATGGGGCTTGCAAAAAGGCTATAAAATGGCCTTTTCTGGGTCTTATTACATCCCATTGACAAATCACTACGATGTGCACTTCTACTGCTGTACTCTGATGTGGCTTCCGTAGAATACTGCTGGGTGCCAGGCTCAATAACAGATTGTGTCATCTTGGAGTGTTGGTAGATCTGGTGAATAGATTTCCCAGAATCAGTGCCATTGGTGGGTTCACATCTATCTTTAAACTCTGAGAAACCTGAAGGACAAAGAGGGTTTATTGAAGCTTGAGAGTTGGATGTCAGAGCAGAGAGATGTGACTTCAGCTGTGTAGGATGTCCGGAACAACCTGTCAGAACACGTTCACTTCGGCCAGTTACAGAGCATGTAAGCAGGTGCGTGCTTCCTTTCATTCCTCCTTGGCTTTTGGAAATCACAGATTTCTCTAAGACTGCGGAAAGAGAATGCAGCTTGACTTTCTGTGTAGATTTCTGGGAGTCTTTCGTTTCCCCACCTTGTTTTTTCTGCTCCCCAGAGGCCAGAGTAGAACCAGGATGTGTCGCTGTAATCCGCTCTGCGTGCATTTGGAGGGATGGCAGGCTGCTGAATATTTTTTCCTTGGAGTTGGTTTCTTCATTTCTGTTACATACCGAATACAAAACCTTCTTATTTTGGGTTTCGGATTTTAGCGGAGGTTCAGTGACCTCTTCACAGTCAGCTACTGGGGTATATGTTATAATATGTGCAGTAGGAGGGGTAGGTGTGTGGCCAGAGGTAAAGTTTTCCACTGATTTACAAGACCTGAGGATAGCACCGACTGAGTATGGAGCTTCACTTCGGTCTGAAGTGGAATCAGGAGGCTGTGCAACAGAAAGAGGTGTAGATTCTTGACTTTCAGGAGTTGAATAGAAACTAGGGAATGGTTTGAATAGCTGACTCCCAAGCACTGCTTCAACTGAATAACAAACTGGTTCCTCATGATTAGGTTTAGTTGATGGGGAACTAAGAGGTTTGGCAGTATCTAATGTGTGTGGTGGGAACACTTCCTCCATGATACCAGATAGTTTTTCAGTTCGACATAAGGCTTCCTGCTCAGCATTTGTTTCTCCAGTGTTGTAAAAGTTAGGCCTGAAAAGTAAAAATATTAGGTGATGGTCAACATAACTTGCATGGATTATTAATAAATTTATAACATAATCATTATATAAATTCCTATGCAAGGATCAGTGATATATTTACGGAATCACAATGACAGGTCCAAGTTTCCATGTGGATACCTGACTGGGTGTAATAGTATATCAGGGGTGCTGCTTATTTCCATAACTTCAGACTTGTCTGCATTCACTTGCTGCCCTGATGCCTCTTGTTCAGCTTTTTTTGCAAGTTCATAGAGGTCACTGTCCCGTTTTAATACCTGTGATGAGAAGTAAACAATGTGTAGGCATATTCAGCACACAGCATTGCTTTGAACATTTAAAGAAAAATTTCATGACTGGAACTTTACATCCACACCTCTTCCAACAGTTGTTTAGTGACCTCATTCAGTGGCTCATGGGAAAACTTGCAATCTGCACCTTGAGAACACTTTCCATTGCGATGGAAGAACTTGCAAGGAAAGGACTGTGCAGCTTTGTAAAGGAAATTAGTTTCAAACAAGCAGTACAACACTTATCACTACAATGACTTTATGACAGGAAGTGCGGATTACTGCAGCAGAACCAAAAGATATTGTGCATGTATGGACAGTTCTCTCCTTTTGTGCAGAGTCCTTGGACATAAAATTTGCAGACTACTTTGATGAGATCATTGTATCCCTGAATATGCTCCAACTGGCAGCCATCACCCTGCGTAGAGAAAAGGCAAAATGTGTGACAAATCATCTTTTCAGATCAGACAAGCAACGGTCTTCTAATTTTTGGTGTAACCTGCCTTGATGCACCTTCCAAAAAGGAAGTGACGACAAAGTAGCCGACCATCCACTAACAGAGCATTCTGGTCCTTGAACTCTTGTGTCATGAACCTTGTGGGTTTTACTTGAATATCCTGTGGAGGAAAGATGACCATAACAATAAGAACCACAAAAACTAACAAAGATTTAAGATTAAAACTACTGATGTGAAAGCTTCCAGCAGCAGGTAGGCAGGTAAATAGCCTTTGAATAAAACTGTAACATTTAACATGGTGGTGGTGGATGATATCCACCCTGAAAGACACATCCAATACCTTACCTCCTTCCCACCTTTACGTTTACTGTGTCCTCCACCTTTCCTCGATGTTGGTCTAGCGTGATGGTGTCCACTTCTATTGGTGTGTTTCCGTGTATTCTTCAGTTGCTGCTGATTTTTCTGCCACTCTGTTTTCTTTTTCTGCTGTTGTTGCTTTTTCACAGCACAGGTATTTTTAGCTGTGTAACTGTTACCTTGGTGATACATGTCATTGTGGCCAGCTCTACTGCTGCGGTTATGCATCACTTCCATAGAGAAGTTAACACTTGCATACTCCCTGTCAGTGTTGTGCGAATGATACGGTTTGGCCTTGGAGTCATCATATTGAAAGGGCACATTATAAGTCCCTGTTGTCTGGGCTTGCCAGCATCGCTTCTGTGAAACAGAAATAAAGACTACTTTAGGAGGATAATTTCAATTATGTTGGAGTATAAAAAAAGGACTACAAGTGAAAGAGTGTGAAATGTTTGCATTTTTGGGCACAATTGCTTATAAGCCTTATATAAAATCAATAACTCTAAATTGTACATTTGCGTACTCCTTTGGCAGAGGTCCATCTGTTGCAAGGGTCAAAAGGGGGGATGAGAAGGTTAGGTCGAACTGACCCAGTATAAACAGGCCTGTGATGGATGAGAGGATGTGGTGGAGGCACTAAGCCCAGGAGACTTTAGTTGAACCATTCATCCCCGGAGTCATGGGACTAGATTAAACTTGAAATTGAACAGCCTCACTGGGAAGTGGGTAAAAGGTTGGGTGGTGGTCAGATGGTGTGAAGACAACAAAAATCCGCTACAAGATTAAATGTCAAGGAAATGTCTGTTAATTTAAGTTCATTTTAATTTCCAGAAACATAAATTCCTGTTGTGTGGCGATACAGGACAATCTCAATATAACAATTTACATTACACTCAGTTGCACCTAGACCTAGTTAAAATGAATGCTGTCTAACAGTCCTGCAGTAAAGCTTGTAATTATACCATGCTCAATGAACATCTTTTCCGACATAGTAACCTTTTTAATCTTTTAAAGGTCATTTTGAAGGCTGTAGTTTGTGGCTACAATATGTACTAGTGATTGTCTGCTAATGATTTGGCTATTTGGATATAGATGACTAGGATTGGTTTGTTTTTTGGTAGAGGGGGCACATAAGCTAGCAATGAAGTGTATATATAAAATGAGGCAGACTCAGCACATTTTAAGGATTGAACTTCTCTAAATGAAGTGTAATGGGGAATATAACAAATAGGTAAAAAGGCATTATGAAGAAAGACACTTAAAAAAAAAAAAGCTACTAGTGAAGAAATCTTAAAGTAAATATGACACATACTTTGAGACTACAAAAAGCACTCACAAGGGAAAAATGGCAAACTTTGACATTGTACAAGACATACTGGAATTCTATCAACAGGACAGGATAAATGATGTACAAATGTGAACCTACATATTCCCAAACTGTTGCTGTTTAATGGTGTACATTTTTTACCAGTAATAAACCAGTAAAATAAAGAATGTGATACAGAGTATTCCTACTTATCTTTCCTACTGCGCACATGTAGATAGGGGGCTGTAGCCAAAAGTGTGGTCTGTTCTGTCGGTGGAACGAACCATTACTATTGTCAGCCAAAGCAGCTGCACCTTTTAGCCTACAATGGCTTTAAAAACCCTTCAATCCCTCACTATACCATCCACATTACAACTTTTGTCATATAACAATGAATGAATCCATCAATCAATGAATCAATCAAAGGGGGAAAGCATGTGAACACACTGTAATATGGCAAATACAGTGGTCAGTGCCACTCAGACCACAGAACAGCGCCCCTTATTGTATCTATTGCTAATTTACATGTTAAACCTACATAATAAAATGCATTTCTCTAATACCTTCTGACGTGCTCGTGAATAAAAACAGACGCCTGAGTTAGACTCGGTCTACCTACCTCGTGGACTTAGGGTATTTGGGTATTTGCTTACTTCTATGAGCTAAAGAGCCACACGGTTTCAGATGGGACATTCTCTGTCCTTGTGGTTCCCATATAACGCGACAGGATTTGAAAATAAAATAAAATAATATTAAAATAAATACATAGATTAAGATAAAAAAAAAACAACCAGAAACACTTTCCGAATATATAGACTTGAATGCATGCTGTATTTTTGGACTGTCTGCGAAATACTGCTTAGTGTGACATCGTGTTGTGATTTTAGTGCAATGACATGCATTTACATAGATGCCACAAACCACCAGGACCACACATAGCACGGCACGGACCTCAACCCCTTGAGAGAGACGAGGCACCTGGCTGGTACGAACCAGACAGGCCACACTGCTGCCACTCAGAGCACTCAGACCACTCAGACCACCGAGTCCCCCCTAGAGCTGGTCTCTCTAATGGTTTGTGCCACCGACAGGACAGACCACACTTGTAGTGGTGTAGGAAACAAAGCTTTTCGATCAGTGAGACATGTGATAAGCAAACTGCCAACAGTACCATGTGATGAAACACGTGATGTTAACTTTCATGTCACGAGTCATGAAGGTATGTTTGTTGTCAAAGCTCACCCACCTTGTTGTGAGGGTCGGACTGATTATCCCGGGGCTTCCTCTTCTTGTTGGCGTCTTTTTGGTCCCCGTCCGTCCCGCTGTGTGTCAAGGCTCCTTCATCCCCGTCGACCGCAGACAGCTTCGCGAACAGGTTTGCGAAAGCCATGCGCTCGTCATTAGCGACTCACAGAAGATATTACGGTAAAAAGCCAACTTCTCAGCGGCCAACTGCACAGAGACGCTAACGTTAGCTAAGACAGGTTCGCACACAGAAAACGTCTAGTAAAAGCTGAGTCATGTCCATGTGTTTCTTATTGTGATTCACATGCCTGCAATGAACGTATACAAATCTCTACATTTTGCTTCTTCTTCTTCCGTATTTGATACGTCATACTGACGTTTTCTTCTTCTTCTGTTTTAACGGCAGTTATCAGCCAGCCACTTAACGCAATACCGCCACCTCTCTTGCCCTGAGGTCTCCTCATTGGACTCTATCAAATATGGACGCGGGGCCCCAAGTGGAGACGCAGGCATTTGGCCCCACCTACCTGCAAAGCTTTGTATTGCCCTGGTATATTTGGTGACCTGTAATAGACCTGTAGGACTGTGGTGATCATTAGCATTACTACAGTTTATTAAAAATTATTAAAGTATTCAGAAAGTTTTCCTTTTCCTAAGTATCTTGTCTTAAACTGAAAGAAGCTCACACCAGATTAACAAAATTCCGTATTAAGAGTGTAAAACTGTCCTTATGTCTGGTTGTTTTGGCGGACAGTGTTGTGTAGCACCGAGGGGAGGAGTGTCCAAGATGTTAGGGCAGAAATCTTGTCTGCCTGCCTCATGACCTGTGAGGTGCACAGGTCCTCGATGGAAAGTAGGTTAGCAAAATGATTCTTTCTGCAGCCCAACTGTCTGTTGGAATCTGTTCCTGGCAGGTTTGGATGCTGAACCCAGTCAACAGTGATGGAGATCAGACTCAGTGATTCCCCTGTAGAGCTGTACCAGCAGCTCCTGAGGCAGGTTGAATTTCCTGAGCTGACACAGAAAGAACATCCTCTTCTGTGCCTTCATGATGATGTTAGGTGTCCAGTTCGGGCCTTGGGATATTATGGATCTCAGAAACTTGAAGGTCTCCAGTATGGTGGGGGGCTCCTCCTGAAGTCCACTGTTTTGAGAGTGTTAATCTCCAGGTTGTTAACAACCACATCACAGGGTCAGCTGTTCAACCTCCGGTCTAAACACAGACTCGCCACCATCTCGGACGAGACTTCAAGATTTCAAGTTGTGTCAATGAAAACACAAAAGGGTAGTTCAGTGTGATTATTATGCTCCAAATCAGTGTTTCTTCAAGTGATTTTTTTTTTAATTTCCACTTTTACTGAAATTTCTCAAATCTTCACTACATTTCCAACTTTCTAAACTATTTAATTTAGAATAAACGTTTGCGTTGTACCACGATTTGCCACATCATAACTATGATAATTTGTCAAACATGTTGCTCTTTAAATGAATGAAACAACATGCAGTTTGGGGATACTGGGACAAACTAGGGACCAGAATTCCCCTATCACACCCGGCAGGAGCCCAGGGGCAGGCTGTGCAAAGAGGCTCCTGAGACAATCCAGCACATGACAGTGCATGACAGCAGGGTGTACAGAAACATCTGTGCCAAGTATGGGCTGGATGTCCCAAGATCAAAATGGAAAACACCCCCAGAGGTAGTTAAGAATGACTGGACATATATATCTAGTTAAATTATAATTGAATCCTCTGGGATGATTGGTGAACTGTGCACATTCTACCTCTCATTAATCAGCGAGAATGATAAAAACTCAGCCACGTTCAAGAGATGAGATAGAAGCTGAACTTTGTTCCTCCACATGTGAGGCTGTCCCTGAGTCTGGCTCAAAGTTCGGGTCAATCAGACAGTTTCAGTATTGCGTGTGAGCGTGTTTGTGTTCCCCTTCACTCTCTGAAGTCTTAACTCTGTGCACACTGAGCTGTGTGAGCTACAGTATGACCCGCTGGGCCCTTCTTGCTCCCATCCTGCTGGGCGTGCTGATCCACAGTGCTATCAGTCAAGAGGCTGAGGACCCCACAACACCACCACCGGGTCAGGCCTCTGATGGAAAGCAGGAGGACGAAAACGAAGAGTGGGGACTGAACTCGATCAGAGGCAGCTTTGAAGCTGTCAGCGGCTACTTTGACTCCATGCTGGAGTTCATGGGCGGGCGTGATGGGGTGTGCCAATACCGCTGTAGATATGGTAAGCTGGTTAAATAGACAAGGGTTTTAAAAAATACTTAACCTATTTACCTTTTATCAGACTATCGTCCACCACTGATGTCTCTGTTTAGTTCTTTGTAAAAACATTTTAGAATTTAATCTAAGACTAAAGACAGAATATTTACATTAGTAGTTTAGTAGTAGTATTAGTAGTGAGGATTATGTAAAAAAAATTAATACTGGACCAAAAAAAAAAAACTTCTACTGTAATATACACATACAAAAGATATATGGGTAAAATCCAATCAAAGTATTTTTAGTGACATGTTTTTTCCATAATGAGAATCTTCATTAGAATGTACTTTAGACCAGAGACCCTCACCTGTTAACATATTTTTTAACTATTGATGAAAAAAAAAAATCTTGCATCAGAGTTGGCCTTTTTATAATTTGGGACTTTTATATCCATTGAATAAAATGTAAAAAAAATCCCATATAAATGTTGATTTTAAATTAATTAATTAATTAAATTAATAGCGTATGATAATGCACTCTGCATAAACACTCCCCGGTAATACTGTTGTTGATGAGATATGAACATATCACATCAATACTTTAACTGGAAATTACCTTCATAGATTTAAATGTAAAAATTTAATATATATAACATTCTCATACTTAAAGAGACCACATAGTTTACTTAGGCAAAGTTTATCACCTTCATTTTCTTCTGGGAGCAGAAATGGACTGTAACCCCAGCATGACAGAACAGGTTTCATGTAATGACTGAGGAATGTGGCAAACACACAAAAAAACTCTTTCTTTCTCTATGTGCAAACATGGATCAACTTTTAAACCTATACTGTTATCAAACATATTCTGGAACAACTGCACTGGCCTGTAATAAAACACGACCTACATCTAATAATTTGCTTTGCTTCCTTGTCAGGTAAAGCTCCTCTTCCTCGTTCTGGCTACGAGATGCCAGAACCCAATGGATGCAACTCCTACTTCTTTGGACTTCCTGTTCCAGAAGGGGTATGTTACAGAGCAAATTCTATTGGAAATTTGTTCATTAATCACATAAAACATGAATCTACATTCCTTAGAAACTATACAGGGGCGGAGAAGGGGTATGCACATTTTGAGTCTAATTAACCCTTGCCAAAATTATGGAAAATTCTGAAATTAATAATCAATTACTTATTATTAATCAATAATCACTGTGGTTCTTTTTTTTTCTGTGATATTTCTGCTTCACGTATGGCAGAACATATTGAGTTTTGCTGAAGTAGCCTTATATTTTACATTAATCTATATTCATTTAACATCAGTGCCTTTTATGATCGTTCTGATGTTGCACATCTGTCATGATAAAGAATCAAATAAATCCCATATACTTGCATATGTCAAAATGATCAATACTTTCTGATAACAGGCACTGAATGCCATGAAACCCGACAATGAGCCTAATAATTTTTGTTTACTGAACAACTGAAAGTCTCTAGTAGTGGGAAAAACTGACCTGTGAACTCTGTACACTTGGAAAGAAAAACACTTTAATCAAATTTTTTTATGTGCTAGATGGACATGGGCATCCCTGCCATGACCAAGTGTTGCAATCAGCTGGATATGTGTTATGACACCTGCGGCTCCAACAAGTACCGCTGTGACTCCAAGTTTCGCTGGTGTCTCCACAGCATCTGCTCTGACCTCAAGAAGAGCCTTGGCTTTGTGTCAAAAGTTGAAGGTTGGTAAACTTCCCATTTTTCACCATGATTCTGACTCAGCTGTTATAACATTTGCTACCTTGTGCAGACTTGTGGGTTTGGAGTTGACATAACAATAAGGATTTTCAATGGTGGGAAAAAATTCACAAGCAAGTCAAAATAATTGTACATCAAAGGATTTTAGCCAGCAACATTATAATCTGAAACCTGCCTCCATATTACTTCTTAAATTTTGTACCAGCTGACTTTTATGTGAAGTATAAAATACCCCCAAAGTTAATTAACATTTCATTTAAAAATGTTTCTAAAGTTCACTTCCACAATTTACTTCAAACAATAAAATATCTTTAAGTGCTTAAAACCTGTTCAATACCAATAGCACCATATATCAAATTAACTGCAGGAAGAGGAAGTCTGATATGACGCTGTCAAACATTAGCTCCACTCCACATGTTGCTGTATGTACTGACCGGCACTTGTGCCTCTGTTTCTCTGTCACTTTCTCTCCTCAGCATGTGAAACAGTAGCAGACACTTTGTTCAACACAGTATGGACCCTGGGCTGCAGACCCTACATGAACAGCCAGAGAGCAGCATGCTACTGTCAGGGAGAGGAGAAAGACGAACTTTAAATATGATTAAAACACCAACCACTCTATTTATAAAACAGTATCAACTACAGCAACAGCATCACCAGATGCTAGTACTTCAGTTACAGTGTTGCATTGACTGCTGTGTGACTACTCAAGTAATTTATTCAAAAGGTTTTCTTCTGGTTTTGGTTGGTTCAAGGCCATCGAAATGTAGACGTTTTTAAAAGTTCAGATAACACTGTTTTAGCCAAAACTGTATCTGTTCTTTCGTCTTACATCTGTGCTGTCTGTAGTCTTGGTACCAAGGGCATTTTATTTTGGAAACCTGCCCTTGGTGTGAAGTATGCTTTGCAATAGATACTCTCTTCTGCAGCACACTTTGAGTGTGTTACAATGTACTAAGGACAGTCCACCATATGAATAAATGTTATGGACACATACAGTATGTGAATGTAATTGTTTCATTTTATGTTACACTACAAACAACAGCATTTATTAGTCCTCACATCAGTACAGTGCACTAGCCAATCCACTTAAAAGTATTTCACCCTGAATTATAATTGTAATGATTTAGTCTACAAAACAAATTTTGCTCAGCTCGCCGTAGTCAGTTTTAACTAAGTTTGAGCTCCGCGTTATATTAGCAGATTAAAAAACTGTTTGTAGTATTAGAGCCATCCCCCAGTTTTCCTTCAAGAAGCAATATTTTTTTGTATGAATGTAAAAGAAGTTGATCATAATGAGGATTATCATCTGAATCCTCAGATCCCCTCTGTCACGTTCACCTCATTGTCGAGGTGGCAGTCAGCAACATTAGGTTACTGTTTGGGTTCACTCTCACTGCTCTCACAGTCATTGTCTGATGCACCAAGCAGCTATCTTCAGTGAAAAAGTTCAATAAACCCACTGTGCACTACCAGCTCTGCACCATACAGCAAACAGTCACAGTTGGTGACAAAGTGGTGAACAAATAGGATCATTTAGCAGACCCTCAAGATTGGTAGAGATTGGTGGCACTAGATTAAGGACAAAGGAGAAACAAAAGGTATTAGGATCTTCCAAAGGCTTATTATTTAAAAATTTGCAGTGATAAAACAATAACTTATGGTAGCCTTTGTCTTAAAAAGAAAATCAGCTTTAAGAAGTCTGGGCACATCCTTTAGTGGATGGATGCAAAGCACCAGGGCATGAGCAATTTTACAGGCTCAACCCTTTATCACTAAAATAAACATTTCATCAACAAATTAAGACAAAGCCTACAAAAATATTTTGTTCAATCAAATTTATACAGTACCAAGAGAACAAAGGATGAAAAGTATCAGTTACAAAGTAGTGACATACACATAAATGTAGAGCTGAATTGAGGAAAACCCGTCTTAATGAAAACCAGAAATTAATTGCACAAAAATATACTTTTGAAGATATTATTTACTTGTTTGAGTTCAAGAAGGACTCTGTACAAATCTGGAAATATACGACTAATATTTGAAATGGTCCTGTTACGCTATGAACTGCATGTGTAAACAAAAAAGGCTAAACATGAGATCCACACGGTCTGCCTGGGCTCACAGCAGATCTATGGGGAAAAATGAAGAAAAAAAAAACAAAAATAAAAAACAACAAAAAAAGCTGTTGAACACGCAAGACCAAACAGCGTTTACTCAAAGTTGCTCATAAATTTACATTCAAATCAGCATGACTTCAATCTTAAACTGCTGTCTATTTTGGAAATAACTTCATGTTTGATATATAGATATTTAACTCTGTATCTACAATATGATTTGCTTTAAGAAGAAGATACTGAAATTTGTTTCTACACCTAAAGTGGAGACTAATGTAGCTCTAATTAATGGGTGGAATATTTCATTTGATGTGTACTACAAAACAAACAGTCCCAGACAGGAACAGTCTCCAGTTCTCCAATGAAGAAACACTTTACTTACTTTAACTGGTCTGAGAGGTTAAGGAGTTGGCCGGCTGCATGACTTTTTGTTTCACCTTCTGGTTAAATGCTTCAAGCTAAAAAAGAGAAGAAAAATCTTGATTTCAGATAAAACAACCTAAAAAGACCGCTTTCAAAGGCTGCACTTGATTTCCAAATGAATGGTCAATGATTTGATAATTTCATGTGAATTTGCACACATTCACCCCGCAGTATTTATACTCAGTGTCCATTCTCCAAGGTACACATGTATAGTCTAATGTAGGGGTGGGCAAATCCATGGTCCTCGAGGGCCACTTCCCTGCTTGTTTTCCAACTATCCCCGCACTCCCCACTGCTAATATTACCTGCGTCAGGTGTGTTCAGCCAATCACAAGCTGGAACATACCATCTGAAATGACGGTGGAAATGGGGGAAGACAAAATGAATTAGTACCTTCCAGCTTCTGATTGGCAGAACACACCTGACCCAGGTAATCAGCATTGGTAAAGCAGGGATAGTTGGAAAACAAGCAGGACTGTGGCCCTCAGTGCCCACCTCTGGTCTAATGCAATCCAGTGCAACAATACTGGACTGCATTTTAGTCAAAGATGTTTCTGATATTACACCCTCCTGAATGTAAACAAAAAACAAAAAAACTCACCAACCAATTAAGTGGTCACCAAATGTAACAAGAACAAGATCAAACCGTGGTGCAATCTGCAGCCATGCTGGGCACTGAGGTTACAGTTTTAGCTAAATGCCAAGATGCTGTGCAAAGCACAGCAGGGTCAGTAATTTTGCAGATATTTGAAACTAAAGTACTTAAATACTGTAAGTCTGGTAAGATGGTGTGCTGCGAGGTAAAAGATTAATTGATCATCATCATCCAGTGATTACAAATTAATCAGAGGGGCACCTGAATGTTTGTAGCACATCTTAAAATTCTTGAGACATTTCATTCAAACCAAAAATGCCAACCTCATGGTGGTGCTGAAAGTAGAGCTGGAGGATGACCAAAGTCATTTGGATTCATGTTCTGGGCCCCATGACTGACAAATTTTCATGCCTATCCATCCAACAGCTGTAGAGCTATTGTAGTCTGGATTAAAGTACTAGGTTGACTGACATATTTCTGTTATTGCACTGAATCAAGACATGTGACTACAGAAATCTTCTAAATCTGTTATTTCAATTGATTAGTGTTTTCAAAAAAGAAAACCTAACCAAAGCCTGTCTTTGATATATCTTGCTAACAAACATAGAAGAATGAGATATAAACTTCACTTCCTAAATGAGATGGATCTGCAGCTGACAGAACCAATCTTTCACCAACCTTTTTCCTCAGGTTCGCCTTTATTTCCTCCTCTGTTGGCTGTCGTTTTGTGGTTTCTGACTGCTCTGTTTCCTCGTCATTGTTGTCATTCTGTGAAACTTCCACCTTCTGCACAACATCTTTGTCCTGTTTTGCTGCCAATTTTTGTTGTCTCTTTTTCTCCTTTTTCTTTTGCCACCATAAACGTGTCCTCTTCATGTATGTTTCGTACTTTCCCTTCCTCTTGCGGCCTTTTGTGAGTTGCTTTAGACAGCTCTGAGATCTGGTTGACTGCTTAGTGCTGATGACCTGCAGACAGCGAAGGCCTGACGCTGATCCAATCTGGCCTTCACTCGTAGACAAATCTGGATTCATAAATAAATTAATGTCTTGAAAGGGATTATGATGAGGGTAAATCATGTTAGGCGCCACTACGGGACCAGGAAAGTGATGGTAGGTGTTGTGTGAATAAGGATACTCGCTGGGAAAAGGGGTGGGAGGAATGGCACCCTGAGTATATGTCCAGTATGAATTTGTAGCAGTGCTGTAATTGCCACTGTGGTAAGTAGTGCACTGGGAATACTGGGACAAATTGTAATCTGGAAATGGAGGAAAAGCAGCAGGGTGGGGATGGGGATATGTTTGGTCTTGTAAATATGGATGTTGGTAAGTAGAGATTTTTTCAGAGTCTTTTCCATCTTTGTCTCTGTTCGTAGGCCTTTGTGCTTCTTTGCTGTCATCGTTGCTGTCTTGCCGTGTTAGTCCATCTCTGCTTCTTTCTCTTGAGTGGCTGCGTTCAGACATCTGCCTTTGTTTTGAGTCTCTGCTGTGTGAGCGCCAACGAGAAGGGCTGGTACTAGAGCTTCTAGAGGTCGACCTTGAGGACGAGGAGGAGGAGGAAGAAGAGGAGTTCCTGCAATTTTTGTGGGAGTCACTCTGCATACTTTCTCGGTCCCCTCTGCTCTCAGCCCGTTGTCTGCTGTCATTCTTCTTTCCATATAGCCTCTCCTGAGTCCGGTCTGCTAGCCTGCTCATCTCTTCCACTTCCAGGCTCAACCCCAGAGTGTTAAGAATGTTCTGCAGCTGTTCCCGCTGCTCATCCACCTTTGTTTTTTCTCCTTCTTCTTTCTTCTTCTTTTTCTTTACTGGCGGGGGAGACTTCGATCGACTGCTAGAATCAAAAGAGCAGTCTCCTCCATCATTCTTCTCATCATCAGGTAGGGAGAGTCTCTCTGGACTGGGCAGGTCAATCTTCCTCTCTCCACCATTGGTGTGAATATGGCCTGGCATGAAGGCTTCACTGTTTGACTGCTCACTCTCGCTCCTGAAGGGTGGATTTGACTTGTTTTCCACAGTGGGGGGCTGAATGTTCAGGAGCTCCTCACCTAAAGGAAGATCCTCACTGTCATCATTGACTATCCTGCTGAGCAAGTCAATGTCCACTCCTTTGTTGAGCACACTGAGGAATCGTTGGAAACCCTTGTTGGCAATGTTGTCCTCATTGGCTGGTGAAGAAATACTCTGGCCGGGAGGAGACAGTGTGATGTCACAGACCTGGCAAAGGTCACATATACAGAGACATCACTTACTGTTACAACATTTATTCTTACATTTAAACATGTTTTTCCATATTTCTCCTCTTCAAAATGTATACTTTCTAACTGGAACAGATCACTTCAAGATCGAGTGCCTTGACATATCAGAATGACCACTTTCATTCCATATTGACTCTCAGTAAATTAAGCAAAGAAATAAAAGTTAGGACAGCACGGTGGATCAGCAGTTACCACTATTGGCTCTCCACTAAAAGGTTTTGCTTTCAAACCCCTTTCGACCTAGGATCTTTCTGAGTCTGCATGTTCTCCCTCTGCCAGCGTGGGTTTTCTCCAGGTACTCCAGCTTCCTCCCACAGTCATACACATGCAGCTTGGGGTTAGGTTAACTAGTGACTCTAAATTGCCTGTGGGTGTGAATGTGAGTGTGTTTGTTTGTCTCTATGTGTCAGCCCTGTGATAGACCAGGGTGTACTCGCCTCTTGCCTGATTTGGATGGAATTGGCTCCAGTTCCTCTCCCGCAACCATAGGAAATCACACTATAGATAATGTATTGCTGGATAAATGTGCTAGAGGACACAACAGACACCAATTATGCCACCAAAGCATCTAACGAGCTGGGTGAAAATTCTGATCATTTGTAATTTCACACCACAGGTGCTATTTCTACACTAAAATCTCTTGATGCATACTAACAAAATTAACACTGAAACCAATATATCTGCAACAATGCACTTTTGTCCAACGTATCAGCTAGCTTTATGTAACCACAATGAAATTTTATATTGTTGGTGATTTTGAAATCATTTTGTAGTGATTATAACAGCATTGTCTCAAAATTGTTGAATCATTTTTTTGGAGCATTTGTGTAGTATTGTAGCTCCTATCCTGTGACAGATTTTGACATATATGTCAATACCTCTCCACTTGTAATTTAACTTGAACCAAATGTGTTTTTTCCTAATAGTACAAAATGAACCTATACAAAGATGTGAATGTTTATTGATGTCTGCATGTGTTATGTCCAGAGTGTACCCCATCTCTCAAACAATGCAACCTGCTATAGATATCAGACCTCAGAGAATAAGTGGTTATAATAAGTTGATTTGAATTGATGAATAATGAATACTAGTCCCATTTTGACTTCAAAACAAAACAAAAATGTATTTTGTTTGGTTTGATTTTAGTTTGTATATACATTAAAAAATTAAATGTGAAAGTGGCAGTAATTATAAAGATGTGATAAAGAGTAATCACAGTATAAAACAACTATTATATTATAAAAATGAGAGGTTGTAACACTACAAAATATAATGTTTTATAGGAGTGCTACAGGCACAAACAATACAATTTAACTATAATTATATTAAAAGCCATTCTGTAGTGGCTAAGATGTGATGTTTAAAAAAAATATATATATATCACAAACCCCCATGTTTGCTGGTAGTACACAGAGGTCCCTACATCTGTCCATCATTAGTGATTTTACTCTGAGCTTCAGAGGATGGTCCTCTTGCAGCAAACCATCTCTACTCAGGCTGGATAAGGTTACTCTCTGTTTGGGTAACCGAACCTGAGAAAAAAGAGAGAAAGCAATGCAAAATATAGTCTGTTTTCTGGAAAGTAGATGACCTTGCTATCTGGAAAGCACTATATCCACAAAGTAAGAAAATGGTCTAAAACAGTTGATTGATGATGTGATCAACTTACAACTACTCCTATACTTACCTTTGCCAGAAAGCTGAGAGAATGTCTTTGCTGCAAAATTATATTCACCCTGTCTCGAAGAGTTTCACTTCTGCATGAAGACTGTTCATTAGACGCAAAGCCTGGTGGTGCTGCCTTTTTCACAAATGTTTCAACTTTTTTCAAAGCAAGGGCAGCTTTCTTGCGTATGATTTGCTCCTCTATTTCTCTAAGCTCTTTTCGCTTCCTTGCCAGCTCTGGGTCCTCCTCATCCATTTCCAGGGGTTCTCCATCTGTGTCCTCGACTTCTGACTGCTTACTGTGAAAGTCCTGGGAGGGAGGACTGAGTGTTTCCCATCCTAATTTCACTCCTATGTTGCTGCATGTTCCACCAACAGTATATTTTGAATACTGACACAAAGTGTCCCAGTCATTAGTAGTTCTTAAGGCATTACCGATTATATTAACACCACTCTGGTGATTTGCGTCCAGATCTCTCTGCAGTCTTCGAATAGCACCATCCCAGTCCAGTGGATTCATGGTCCAGACTCTCACAGTTGAACTCTCTGTGAAGCAGAATGAGGGCGGACACATTACCGTGGGTTAAATAGCCCTGACTTATATGCAGACCTCTAGCTGCTGTGTAGTAAATAGCTCCTTAACGAACAGAAGCCTCTTGAATTAGCTCCCACACACAAATCATTCACTACCATAGTCATCAACTTAGCTTACATGCCGACTACTACTGAGAAAATAAAGCCTGGGTTCAATAAGCCAACCAAGCAAGGTTTAATAACACGGAATAATAACAAGGCTTAATAGCATGGCAAGTTATGGTCTGAAAAGGGAGTAAAAGTGACTTAATGCTGTTTTTAGGTAGCTTTGATTAGCTTAGCAGCTAACACTGTTTACCTATGGTTGCTCAAACGACCTCTTCTTGTGTCACATCACGGAAAATGTAATTTTCAGCCCTGTGTTAGTCTGAAAACGAAGCTATCAGATAGTGAAATGCCAAAAACAGGATTCAGTGAGTTTCAGCAGCAGACGAGGACAACCGTTAATGTTAACAAAAAAATAGCATGAACTAAAGAGAGCCCAGGGGTGCTGCGACTGTTTTGGTGGGTGCCCTCAGCAGCGCTACCTGCTGGACGGAGTACCGACACTGCAGGGACGCCTCTGATTAAACGTATGATCACATACACGAGTTTCTCTGTATACCTTTGCCTCAGTAATCCAATGACAAAGACTGCAAAACAATACTGATGTTTTCCACATTTAACTAGTTCTGCGCAACATAACAGCATTTCTCTCTCTTCACGTACAAATAGCAAATGTTGAACACATTTCAGCGAATGATTCAGGACAGTTGTCTACAGTTTTGACAACAATCATTTCTATATGTACTTTTGATTAAAAAAAAAAAGATCACTTTCTTCACAGTTGAACAGTGTTAAGGTCCAAAATAATTTAACTGTTCGCATTATTACAAGCTCATTAGTTGATGTAAAACTAAAGGTGCTGAAGCTGCTGTATTTAGTTTATTTCTGCTAATGGGGAGTGTCTACTATTATTTGGTGTTACCATTTCAATATACATGTTGGATATTTTGTTTCGACAAAATTGAAAGACTATACACTTATACTATACACTGCCGATGTTGTTTTCCCTATCTTTTATAAAAAGCATATAACCTACATTTTTGAGAATGACTGTAATTTTACAAAAAATAGGTAAGTACTGAGGGAAAAACTGGGCTGCAGATAATGAGGTCTCATTGTTTGTAAAAGCACACAGGAAAGAGGCACACTGAAAATTATCAAATACATTTTTCAAATAGCATGAAAAACCAAATGTAAAAATATTTTTTCTACAGTTAAAATCCTATAGGTCCATAGAGTGATTCTTTATAGACTGTCTCTGAAGTACCTCTAGATCACTAGAGTCATCTGTGTAATAAAAATACAAATATATGTTACAAACTTGCTATTAGTCTACGACTAAAAATAAACTTCTGACTCAGTAACATTAGGAATCATCAGTCATGGGAAGTTCAGTTGTCTCTGTACATACACATGCTGACAACAGGTATGAACGGTCAAGGGCACTGGCAAAATAGCAAAAACTTTAGATGATGTGGTGAAGTGAACCCAGGCCCATTGCTGTATGGTTGATGATGTTGTAGTCTTCTGCACTGTAGAGATTCATGACAAAAAGTTGTCATATTGTGCAACTTGCCATGGAGGACACCAGAAACATTCTGACCTCTGTACATAATAAACCAATTCAACTTTACTCTTTAACTTTATACAATTAAATAACAGTCGCCATTTGTTTAGAATCATTGTTTTTATTATGCAATTCAGACACGTATACAGTGGTTTTCTGCACATGTACACAAAAAGAAAACATGTCAACTTGACAGGCTTAAGTACAAAGCACATTTTGCTGGAATCTGAGCAAAGCCTGAAGACTAAACATGAAATTATACTGTATTTTATAAGGGTAAAAGCCATACAAAGGACTCCTGCAGACAAATATTTCAGAATCAGAATTTCCACTACTTACAATCTATCACATTACAGTGTTTTATTTTGAATAACAAAAACTAAGACAATCTTTTCTGTAATTGTACTGTTTCAGTGTATTTCTTAAGCATTACTCGATGCTGTGTGTAAAAGAACACGGGTCATGGACAAAGATACAGCGTCACCTAGAGTCAATTAACTTCCAGTAAACTATTGCTAATTTCAGTGTTTTCATTGTTTCTGCTTCGCTTTTTGTTGCCACTTGCACTTGTCCACTGCAGATTTTTTCTGATGAAATGTTCAAATTTGTAAATTGCAGTTAAAACAGGACTTCCTCAACACCCAATGCTTTACTAAGATATCTTTTTTTTTTGTTTGTTTTTTTTTTTTGCCTCTGTACATTTTAAAGTCAGATTTCAAGCCTGCAGTTGTTTTTATCCAGGCAGCTTAGTTTCAATGACCTGTAAACATCGGGGTCTTGACAGTGTTTTTGATTTTTGTGTTGTGTTCAGGGGCTGAATTGTGTTTATATCTGGCAAGTTGAAAAAGGGGGGTTGTGGATTACTAATGTGTTGAGGGAGTAGGCGCCCTGTTTGAGCAAGTACTCCTGGAAGGATGTTCAGAGGTGGGATAGGGGGGCAAGTGAAGAAGGGTGGGAGGCGAGGCAAGAAAAATCCAGGTATAACCTGGGGCAAGGTAGAAGGCGGAGCTGGAGGTACGACTGGGTATGTCAGCAGTGGAGAGTAGGTCGGCATGACAGGTGTAAGAGTTGGTTCTGATAATGAGTATGTGGGATTTTGAGAAAATGTTTGTAATGCAGCAGTGCTTTTGTGTGAGTTAGTCCCAGACTTCTCACTGTCCTGTAAAGAACTACTGCTGCTATTATGGCCGTATTCAACAGCTACAGATACCTCTGCTTCATTTCTCTGAGCACCGTACAAGTCTTTTTTCATCTCAAAGTCCGGAGCTACAGGGCTGAAATTAGATCTGCTCGATGATGATCTACTTTGATGTCTTGGAGAAAACGCTCTCCTTGTGTCCTTTTCCTTACTTCCTTTATAGCGGCCACCCCAGTCACTATCCTTTTTTCCATATAACCGCTCCTGGATTCGATGTGACATTTGGCCCAGTTCCTCAAATCCCAAATCCATGCCAATGGCCTGCAAAACACCCTGTATTTGCCTGTGCTTGTGATCATCTTCAGGTGTCAGGGTTATCTTGTCCACCAATGATGGAGACCTGGATCTACTATGCAGGCTCAAGAAGCTTTGTTCTCCTTCACTCCTTTGCATTAAATTTTCATCAGGCAATGTGTGTCCCTTTGGGCTGAAAGACCTGTGATTTTGCTGTGGAGAAGCCAGTCTCTGGGAACCCTCACTCTCACTCCAGCAGCAGTTATTTTTGTTGCTTTCTTGGTGTTGCCTCCCAGGAGAACTGGGAGACCACATATAAGCTGCAGAAACTGGAGAACATGGTCGACTGACTTCTGTAGAAGTCTGAGTCACTATCTTGGTGAGGGTGGCAACATTCACACCCTTGTTGAGCACATCAAGGAAACGTTGGAAACCCTTGGTTAACTTCTGTCCAGGAACAGCATTGGTTTGGCTGATGACACCACTCTCAATACACTGATGGGAAATGCACAGAAGCAACCATAGTTTATGTAACAAGTACCTGGAGCCTATCTTGTTTGACAAGTATCGTAGGATATTAAACTTAGGAAGAAATTTGCGCGCTTCAAAGGAAAAAAAGCTCAGTTTTAAGTTTGGAAACACTTTCTGCCTGAGCAAAGTTTTGCAACTTTTTTAAGCCTCTTTCAGAAATCTACCCTTCATGCTGGAAATGTAAATGTTGGTGATTTAACATGTAGGTTTCATATTTCAAGCGTCCTAGTAAGGTAAAAATCACAACAGCAGTCTTTCTACATCCAACCTAGTAATGATAGCTGTGGAGGCATTAATTTGTGCTGCATTATACAGAGAGGTGTGTCTGTTGGCTGTTTATCCTGGCTTCACTGGAAGAAGCAGGGTGGATGAGATAATAGAAACAACTGTCAGTATAAAACAACACAATTTAACAGCATCACAAGCAGCATCTTTCAAAATCACCATACAGCTGAATCGAAACATCTCTAAAACTGTTTGAACGTAAACTGAAACCTTATCATCATCATGAGGGAGGATTTAGTGTGAATGCCCGTGTGTTTCTACTTTGGACTTAGAATTAAGACAAGATAGAGCCTGCATTCGTGAACAACGCAGCCATCGCAGTTTCTTTTCAACCAACAGTCTGAAGTAAAAAAAAAAACAGTCCGGCTGTTTTGATTAAGGGATTAATATTAACATACGCTATATTGCAATGAGGTCCCTGCTTTGTTAAATTCTGACATCATGACCAAAAGGTATATTTTTAGTAAATGATTCAATGATGATTCATGATGAAATGATGCATTTTTAACACCATGTGAAAACCATCACCCGTGAAATAACCTCACCTGTTCACTAGATCCATTCAGTGGAAACTGTTGATCCTCATGATGCGTAGAAGGGCTGTCACTCCTCCCTCTGTGTCTGGAATAGCTCTGTTCAACACAATATAGCCAACATGTAAGATAAAGCACATGGGGACTAAACTGCATTTCATGATGCCAACACTGACGATGACATATAGTGTTTATTGTGACTTACTTCCGTAGGGTGATCTTGCAGTTGTGTTTCTTGTGTATGGTCCAAACTCCTTTCATGAGAATCACTATCTTGGTAACAATTAGACAAGAGGCTGAAATCATCATGTTTTTGCCTGCACATAAACTCCTCATGCCAACGCCTGTGTTTGGAGTCTTTAGGTGTTTTCTGGTATTTGAAGTCCTCATCCTGTGGCAGTGTATGTTTAAAATCCTTGGGTACATGTAGATGCGAAAAAATGTCTGGTGACTGCTTGAAAGTATTATCCTCATGTGTATACCTGTATCTGTAACCATCGTCATCATCCTCTGTAAGCCTTCGCCTTTTCTGTTCAGAGACACCCCAATCAGGTGAAGACATGCGTCTTCTCACTGGGCTCTTTCTTCTCCACTCTCTGCTCAGTGAATCTTTATTGTACGCCCTGTTAGGTGAGTCACTGTACTCTCGACCTCTGCTTGTTCTCTCTCTGCTGCTGCTGCATCCATCCCCACCGTGTTTATGATAGGAATCTCGCAGGACATCTCTGTGAGATTCACGCCTTTCTTCACATCTGTCATCATAGTCATCCCAGGACCTTGAACTTCTGCCACCATACTGCCGCCTGTCACTGTACTCTGACCTGTGAGAGTACATCCTCAGCAACCACAATGACTGAGTGAATGTCAAAGACTGTAGCAAAGAAAAAAAGAAAAAAGACAAGATAAAAATCATGAGATTAAGAATCCAGAAAGAATGTTAATCACAAAGGGACTTAAAGAGTATTTAGTTTATTTCTCAGTAATTATCTGCCACTTCACAATAGGCCGGGCCTATATAAAACAGACCACGCTACACAAGTCAGCCCCACTAAAACGTAAGCGTGATAACACGACTGTGCACACATTCCCTAGTGGCGCCACATGACACCGAGAAACTGCAGTCCCACAAGGATGCCAAATCGCCTCCGTTCCCCTCTGCAAATATGTTGAAAAAGACAAAGGTTACGTGGTGAGAGGAGTATCATTAACTAACGTTAGCTAAGCTTCAACATGCCCTGACCCAGCTGCTGCTAACATTAGCCGCTTAGCTCTACTAACGCTGATGTTTGCTAGTAGGTTGGGTGGGTAACAGAGAATATCTAGCTGGTTAGTTTTAACTAGTTAACACGCCCGTCTCTGGGTAATTTACAGCTAACGCTAATTGCAACATATTTAGCGTTAAGTCAGTCTCTTCGGCCTGGCGTTTAAATCAATCAGATACATTAAAAACTAAGGTGCAGCTTTTGGTTAGCCTAGCTAGTTAGCAGCGCTGGGTAGCACCCTGACTTTACATTACCTTTTCCGTTGAACGTCTCCACTTTTTAGGGTGGAGCCGGTGGAGAAAGCTGAAATCAGGTTTTGCAGCGTGTTACTGGGCTGCCAATAACAAACTGCCAAACATTTAGCAACATTTGAAACGAAGTTTTCACTGGCGAACAGTGCACCTCAGCAACAACGGCCTGTTTGGTTTTCTACCGCGTCTTTCACTAACAAAGTGTACAAACTACCGCCACCTGCTGGATGGAGTGTGAACGACCTAAAGTCCCCCCCATTATGTAAAACTATACTGTTTCATTGACGTTATCAATCACACGTCGACTCCCATAAACTATGCATTATTAGGCCCGAGCCCTCTGAAAGTGCAGGCAAGGGCCTATTGTAATCGCTCAATGAGCGATTATATATTATGATTGACAGGTGGCCGTGGGCCTTGAAATTGTTAGGAATATTATTATAAGATTATTGTACAAAGTCTTCTTCTGCGTAAAAACCTTTAATTTCCCCTGAACATATTCGTAAACGCAATTATTTTATTTTATTTTTTTTAAAGGTGTCATACATGACCGAAAAAACAATGGCTCTACATCGCTTCCGACAAAAGTCAAAATACATTGGGCCGACCCACATTTTTTTTCATCGTACACTCACCAAACCCAGCACGCGCCTCTTCTTCTTTTCGAGGAAGTCGTGATCATGTCGAGGTCGTACGACCAACAGGAAGTCCACGAGTGTGGTTTTTTTATTGGAGGTCATTGAGTTCGCCGTCTGTGCTCACCTCGTACCCCGAACTCGTCCTGGGGCTTTTGAGCAAATGAGCTCATTTCTTGGTCAACATCACCGAGACAGATGAGGCTGCAAAGGTTATCCAAACTCGCACACACTCTGTCGGATTGGAACCGGACCAATTGATGAATTGTAGTCCCTACAGGCCTGAACCCATTTCATTTAACTAACATTTAACTTTCATTTAATAAAAGCCAGTCGGACCCATGCTCTGTTTTCAACACTGTTGCCCTGGCTGTAAGAATCTGCAGTCACACACAAAGTTGTATGATTTTAACAGCTGGTTTACATCAGTTTTGTAAGAAATTATATAAAAGCTCTGTTTACGCAATACACACCTTTTTTTAACATTCAATTTTGTGAATGAAGGGCAGGGGGAAATGGGAAATGGTTTAGCTTTAATGCAGGGATTATCAAAACATACTGCAACTGCATCAACGGCGCAGACAGCAAGCTCACAACACATTCAGCAATATGCACATTCTTTATTAGATCTTTACCTACAGGTAGCCATTCAACAAATTACAATCATTTCATTTGCAACAACAAAAAAATCTTAAATGCCATAGTCACAGTATTTGTGCAACATCACACATCTCTACATAGGTGCTTGTGTAGTCTACATCATTATTATACTCACTAATGAGGTGCAGTCATAGCTCCCTGGGTGATACAGATGATAATAATGCTCCATTCATGGTTTAGACATTTAGTCTGTGTTAATGATGGAATGGCTTCAGGGACATGTGTTGTGTGATTGAAGCAAAGGCCAATCAGATGAGGAGTTTTTAGCAGTCCCAGGGCCTTCTCCTGCCACTCTGTGAGCACTAAGGATGTCCACCTGAGGGTGCTGTAACAAAGGACAGGTTAACGCAGTGCATTAGGATCATGTTTTACTTTGCTTTAGCAGTCACAATCACACATCCACAGGTAGTATACAACATGCAGCTACTGTTGACACATGTAACATGTATGCACATACACAACACCATATACAACTGCTGAAGCTTCCAACCTCCTCACTGGTAGAACTTAATCTCTGTGTCCACACAGTCAAAAAACAAGTCCCCCAGTTCATCTCCTGGTATCTCTCCACTCAACATGGCTGAAATCTCGCTCAGACACTGCGACTCCAGGTCCCTCAGGATCCCATAGACAGCCAAACCCTTATCCTGAGACAGAGAAACCCAAAGAGATGTAAAAAGAACAGTAATACCTGAGTCAAATGTTTGCATGTGACTTGTTTAAACTAACTTACGGTGGAAAAACTTGCGTGTAATATGTACATTTAAACAAATCTAAAGCCCATTCTTGGCCTTCTGAGAGCCTAACATCTAATTTGATCAGAGTTCTGTACCAAGAGACAAAGACTTCAATAACAACAATCACACACCTGCTATCATATGCTTCTATTCCCCCTACAAGATAATCTGGCTGTTCACCAGAACAGAGGTTAATATTTTTTGTCCCATTTCCATTATACATAGAATACAGCATTAAATATATACTAGTTCACACAGCAATATTTTTCACTTTTTTCACAATTTTTTTTTTCAATTTTTCAGGAAATATCACTATCAACATAGCAAAAAAAAATACTACAATTTGATTTGGGCATTGTTAAAATAATATTTCCAACAAATATGTTCCACTCTATTTTAGCATTTACCATTATTTCCTTACTATGACTTGCGTACTGTTTTATTTGCATTGTGTCACTTGCTTGTGTTCTGTGTACACTATTTTCTCAACATCAAACAGCAAACAAAGTTTGCGACTAGCTTATAAACATAAAAGAACACTGATCTGCTAAAAAAGATGACTATATTCCTCAGTAGGTGGTAGAGAGTAACAAGAAAGCCAAAAGAGAGTGAACATTTGAATCAAACAAACACAACTTCAAATAAAGGATAATGTTGCTGCATAACTGCTCTATGTGTAAACATGCAACTGACTGGTCACCAGTTCAACATATCAGCCATAGCGGTGGTGGAATGTCAATGTAAAAACAATTATTTCAAGTTTAAAATATAATTTGTTTTTTTTTTAGTGGGACCACACAACCTACTTTAAACCTGCTTTGAATTAGCAGGAAGTGTGGTACTGGAATAGAGGTACTGAGCTCCTGAACTAGATGCTTGTGTATGTGTCCTCACAATTTCAAATAGTTTTCTAACCTTCCTATCAATTCAGCTTAAACTTGCCTGAGTCATCTGATAAAAACTCCAACGGGACTGTTAGCTTAATGGCTTAAAGGCAAATGGCACTTTGTTACGAAGTACTAATACCTGCCAGCATTCTCAGGTTGGTCTTGGGTTGCAGTGTAGTCACGACTAAAACCCTGCTCTTTAGATTTAGATGTGTACTTGCAGTGCGTGTGTACAGTGTGCAGTGTGCACTAACTGCGAGGTCCTGTTTTGTCATGCTCCGCACTGGAAGTGTCACACCTGTGCTGCGTGACTGTCCTGTAATTTACAGGGGGAAAAAACTGAACAACTCTCAGTAAGTATGGTTCTACTTTGTATGCATATGAACTGAACGTCAACTTCCAGTTCTCTCAGGATCTGTTCAGGCCAATCATTGACCTAGATCATTCATCAGTGCCCACCGGGTTGGTCTCCATGGTGTTGAGCACCACCTGGTGAGCCTTGTACAGGTCATGTCTGCGGTCCACCTGGCTTTGAAAGCGTGGCTGCTTCCTAACAGGGTCATCTGGGCCAAACTGTGGGGAAACCACCCTCAGCACTGGAGTGGAACAGTCCGAGAAGATAAATGGCTTGAATATAGACCTACCAGGATACAAGTGGGGTGGGAAAGGAACAGGAAGGGTGAAAGGCAGAGTGAAACACGGACTCCGAAACTCCCATTGACCGAAAGTATGCACAGAATGTAGGAAAAACATAGATGAAATGGAAAGAATACTGGATACTGGAGTAACGCCTTTGTAATGTATGCACACTTTGTTTAGTCTTCTGATGCCAAGCTAAAACACATCACTTCCATTTCAGGTCATTTTCCCCCAGATAGAACATCCTACACAGCTACCATCATGCAGCACACTCCTGGAAACAGTTCCCACTGGGATGTAGATTTGTTCCAACTGTGGCTCTTTTTAAATCTAAGTTTGTTCCTTTAGCTTTCACTTTAAATTCTGATAGATTTATAGAGGGATTTATAGAATTTTTATAAAAGCTAAATTTTAAGCTTTTTTTTTTTTTTACTTTAAACTTGTGATGTAACCTGGTCTGTACTTGTATATATTTTTGTAGATGCTGATGTTTCAGAGTTCTGGAAGAAATGTACATTGGCCTGTGGTGTAAAATACTTAAGAGTTTACTCTTGGGAAGACTGAAGAAAAGGGGTACAAAATTATTGACGACAGTAACAACCCACAGTTTGCCACAGCTGTCCTAAATTTATATCTCATATTTCATCCTATTATTTTTAATCTGTCTTACTGATCATTTTTTTCTTATTTATTCTTTTAAAATTCACTGTATTTTTATGGTTAAATGTGCAACATGTAAAATCATTTCCAGGAGTAAGGGAGGGCACGGTGGACATCCCCTTTAAAACATAAAGTGATTCCCTGTCTAGAGACGTTGTTTGGTTTGTCTGTTCTGGGCTACTGTAGAAACATGACAGCACAACATGGCACAACATGAAAGGAGACCCATTCCCTGTGTAGATTTTCATTATAAGATCAAGAAAGTACAACAGTTGGTATTTTCCCATGAATACAAACTAATGACAATATATTTATGAATATTATATTTTATTTCTGCTAATCGATCGCTCTACATATTCCTTTCAACTTTTCTCCTATGATGCTTTCTTTTTTTCTTGCATTATGTAAAGCACTTGGAACTGCTTTCAAGTAAAAAATTTTCTATACAAATAAACTTGTCTTGCTTTGCCCTTGTTTTACCAGTCTGTTATTTTCTAATAATGCCTTGAAAGTTTCCTGTGCCACTGAGAACTAATTATACTGTGCTTACATAATTACATAGAAACAAAGTTATGATATTTTAGCCAGTTTATTATTAATTTTCCAGAAGAATTTCCCTAATCTAGGAAATGAACAGGAATGTACAGATCTGTACATTAAAGTTTTGCCCCTATATTTTTTTTTACCTTTTTTCTCTCTTTCTAATTAATTAAAGTATATACTTTTAATGAGTGGCAATTGTGATAAAAACTGTTGCTACATTATGGCAGCACTGAATGTGACCCAGTTATTTAAAACAACGAATTTTTAAGTTTTAGTTTTTAAAATAATAATAATAACAAATAATTCAATATATGAAAGTGTTCGGCCAACAGTGGGTTTAACATCTCGAAGGATTAGGTACAAACCTGGAGGGGTCTGGGGTGGCAGTGAAGAAGTGAATGCAGGGCAGGCTGGTATCTTTGGGCAGAACAGACACCATACTGGCTGTGGTGCAGAAACCTCCGGAGTCCATGCAGATGCCACTGGGCTTGTCCCTCAGAATGGACATCATCACCTCTGCTGTCACTGAGCCTGAGACCAGAAGCAGGAGAGACACTTAGTGGATTTTAAACCATACTTTAAATTGTGGATTTACCTTAAAAAAAAAAACTTTCTGCTGGCCTTTCATGGTCATCTCACCATGACAGAGCCCAGCGGACCACCCTCACCATCATGTTTCTGAAGTAGCTCTGTCCCTCCCTTGTAGCGCAGTTTGGCCAGCTCCATTCTGGCAGGCGGGTTTTCAGGGCCGAACACCTTAGAGAAGCTAAACTCTCCTTCACCATCCCACCAACCCTGAGCCTTAGCCACACTGCGCAGCTCAGGGTGCTCTGCTGTGATCTCAGTGCTGATGGTCAACTGGTTGGAGATGTTCTTCACACCCTCTGAGAGGGAGAGGAACGGGAAGAAGGTTGTTAGTGACGAAGCCTTGTCAAAACCAACATTGTTTTGCTTGCTTGTGGTGTATTTGCAGAGACACTGTGTAGAAAAGCATGCAAGTTTTATCTCCAGTTGACAGAGTGATCCAACCCTGATGAATTTGTATCTTTTCACTACAATCTCAGCATTCCCTAAATAAAATGACACATCTATATAAGCTGTTAAAGACTGAACAAAGAGATCTGAATGGGTTTTATTTACTTTATTTAGTTTCCCACATTAAAGACTAAATATGAGTCATGTAAGTATTTCAACATTACATATGGATTTTCAACTCTCTACTGTTTAATTAACTGTTTACTGATATTTAAGGCTAATTAAGCAGCCAAGTGCTTGTGAGCATGTTAGCCAAGCGTTTACATTTTACTGCAGATTCTCCTACTATATCTTTAGGGACGATGGAGCCACCGTGAATGTGAGACCACAGCTGTGGTCCAGAATGACATATCTCAACAACTACTGGATGGTTTGCCATTAAATTCTGGATAAATATTCATGATACTTAGAGGATGAAGCCTACTGATATTGGTGATCCATTGATTCCTCCTTTAGAACCACACACGTTTCTATCTGTCCGACTTTGGTTTATGATCAAATACCTGCAAAATTAACAACATTACCAGGGCCTGGTATTACTAATTAACAGTAAATATTAAGCATGCTAACACATTAACGTTGAGTTAGTCTTGTCTTGTTGGGCCATGATGCAGAAACGGCCCCTTCAAAGTGCTGATTTTGGCAAATACAAGAGGCAATTGTAATCATTGAACGTGTCTCTGTCAATGTTTCAGTTTGGTTGTACAGTACCTCATTATTCTGTATTCATTGTAATATATGGTTGTACAGATTATTGCAATAAATACTGTAACAGCTTTTTTAAAAATAGATCTTCCCTTGTTTTAAATGAGGGTAGGGAAAGGACACACTGTACTGATCTTTTAGACAATAATGTGAATTAGAGTTTTTGAAATAAACTTGATATGAAAGTAAGCGATGATGCTGCATACACAGTATTAGCGTCAAACAACACAACAAACAATATATACAGTATAGTTCTATTCTATTGTGTTGTCAGTATCATAGCAGTACCTAGAGAGTGAAATGAAGTGTCATGTACCCGTCATTCTGCAGCCTCAAACCCTCCATCCCCCTCACCTGTAACTTTTTGTGCCACCCACAGCCTCCCAGCAGTTTCCAGCACCCATGCCTCATTTCGGTCCACCAAGAGGAAAGTGTTGTGGTAGCTGAAGGGCTCCGGAGCCTCCCTGCACTGGCCCCCCTGCCCATGCTGTTCCAGGAGGCTGGTGATAACCGTCAGTGCCGCCCAGGCACTGTCACCACGCTCTAGTGCCAGTCTGTTGATCAAAGGTCATGTTTGGGTTTCTTCAAAGTGAAGTATTTGACAATAACATTTCATCCACTCACAAATGTTAAGTTGCAAGTTATGTATTAACTTAGTAAATCTACAGTTTTTTTTAATCCATTTATTAACTCATGAAAAGAGAAGCACTAAGCTTCAGCAGCACTTACTACAGTATACCTGTCATAACCTGTTTGTGACAATCTACACACCCTTCTGATCAAAGCCAGAGAGGATTAAATTAATACTTACACTGAATATTCCACATCCAAACTGTTACTGTTACTGTTTGATTAGAATCCAGTATGTGACGGCTCACATCAGATCATAGGATGAGTTCTTCTTTATTGCTAAATCTTAATAAGCTGTATTTTGAGGATTGTTTTTTAACACATTTGGTGCTCACCGGACCAGGTCCATGCCCAGCAGAGCCTCTCCAGGGGCGATGGGCTCCCTGGTCCAGACTGCCTCATTCCCAATACAAACTCCCTGGTCGTTGGCTCCCATTTCAGCACCCCACATCCAGGCAGGTTTACTAAGGACAACAGCGTGAGTCTGCTCTACCTGAGGGATCTGGATGTACGTGCACTGCGGATTAAAAAAGAAACAGAAATGGAGGAGCTGAGAATTAAGCAAAAACCCTACTGAGGTAATTTGGAACAGTGACATACTGTAGTCGCATAGCTTTCTGCCAGAGAGAGCATTTTATTTTTCAGTTGTAAGACATCCGACTGGGCACAACTGGGCACAGTTTTCAAGAGTAGCCTACCTACAACCCTTCCTATAAAAAAATGTTCATGATTAATAAAAGAACATCAATTTATATATCTCTATTGGATCTGGTAAATTCAAAAATATCAATATTGGCCTTTGGTACAAATAAAGTAGAAATACAAATACAGTATGATACAATCATAACTTTAAGAGTGTTCATAGGTGGATATAGACTTTAACAAGAGACATGCGAGAGGTAGCACAAAGATGTATCTTTATGCTAAGCTGAGCTAACATCTCTTGGCTGTGGCTGCATATTTAACCTTGAGTATTGATCTATTCTAAAATAAAGTAGAATTACCATATTTTGCAAAAATGTTTAACAACCCTGTTAACATGCATGATGACACATAAACACAAACAAAACATTCAGAACTTAATTGACACACTGCACATATTGGCCGTTTTACGACACTGCATATCAGAGGATCAGCTTGTTCCATTCAGAGGTTTATAGTAAAAAAACAGAAATTAGAAGTTGTTGATTTTAAGGTCACGTTGCATATTGAAAGCACCTACTTTTAACGTTGCAGGCAGCCCACTCTATGCAGTATGAAAAAGACTGACATCGAGACATTTATTTCAACATTTGAGGATAAACTGGATTACTTTCCCAGATTACATTAAACTCAGCAACTCTGATCTAATTACTGCCACTGAGCTAAAGACAAATTTTACACGAATAAAACAGAATAAAGAATTTCAACAGCAAGTTCCAGCTACTTCCTTAACCATTAACAGGACAATATGAAGTCTGTGTGTAAATGTTTAGTAATACGGTTGAGACTGTGTCATTTTGAAAGCCATGCATTAATACTATCATCAAATGTTTGTTTACAAACTTTTAATCACTGATTTTCTGCAGTGCACCACATACTGGAAGTATAATGCATGATTTCTGCAGGCAGCTGCACAAACAGCAGTGAGCATGTTGTGGGACTGTGGGACTTCTGGGCTGTTTTACCTCCAGCATGGAGCCTGGTGGGTGAGATGCTGCAGGGAAGTGGGCCACCTCCTGCACCTCATCCCGGGGACGATCTGAGTTCTTCCCAAAAATCACATGGTCATCGCGAGAGCCAGGGGGCAAGGAAACAAAACAATCACATGACATGGGAGCCTCTGCCATCCTGCAACACATGCACATGCACATACACACAAAAAAGACCAGGTAAGTGGGTGGGAAGCGGCTGGAAATCTGTCTGAGGAATTCAAATTGATGAGATGGAAAATAAACACCCATTCAACCAAGTAACTATCTCGTGTAAACATTTAAAACTAATCTTCAGAGTCTGACAATGTGTTTGACATCCAACACAAGTGTGTGAGCCTACACCCTTTTGACCATAATGTGCATGTGTGGAGTCAAGGGGGAGAGTCTCCTTCCATTCTCCACCCAGATTTTTTGTTTTTTGCATAAAGTAGGATTCAGCCAGTGAACTGCCCATCCCTTTCACACAGGGATTAGGAGGTAGCCTTGTGCAGAGCACCTTGCTGACTGTAAGCTCCACAAATCCGACCGCCACGTTGCTTTATTATCGCTCTCGTCTTGCGTTTGCGCCCATGAATCGTTTTCTAACCGGAAATAATGTCGCTAAAAGTTCCCTGACGGCAGCTGCAGCCCGTGGGGGGGGGGCTCGGTTTGAAATCACTGGTTATTGCAGCGATAAGGCCCGAATGCGATGTGCCCACACTGTCAGTCCCCGTCTCTTTCCGGAACAGCGACACGTCTGTAGCTTCGGGGCGGGGGGGACTGGGTGAGGGGTTGTTGAATAATAGGTTCAACCTGTGGGTTAACAGTCGGTAAACTCCAGCTAGTCTGTGAATACTGCTGCAGAAATTGTTTACCTTTTTGTCAATGGCGAGAGCGGACGGCCGGCTGAGTAGGCAGGTTGGCGATACCGAGTCACGTGACCGGGGCAATCCAAAGGTCTGTACTTAAAGGTCTCGTCTCGTCTGGCCACAAACACAGCTCACCGTCTCCCAGCGCCCAGTCCACACCTGTGGAAAGCTGCACAGCAGGCCTGAGTGATGATGCAGCTCTTCATCATGACTCTGCCCCTCCTCCTCCTCCTCTTTCCTGTTAGTCCGGGCTGCAACATACAGCCACATATGATGAATTACACTCATGGTAGATACCGAAGGTTTTTACAGTTCAGTCTTGAGCGTGACAAACTAACAATAAATACACGTGTTGCTTTATTTCAGCCCTTTTCCATTAAAGTGCGTTGCATTGCGTATTTGTGTCACCATGGCTGCTGGTTATCAGCTCCACCTGAGCTCATGAGTTCATGTCTGGGGCTTAAACGACGAGCTGGGCAAACCTCTTACCTTACATTTACTGAAGTAAACAAGTTCACATTTTCATTAGAAACACAGTTGCCACAGTTAAAGTGGTAGGCCACCAATTTAAAGTTCAGTCACCAATCACACCTATATATATACATATATATATATATATATATATATGGGAATATAACTTTATATAAAATTATAAATAAAATTCCCTTCTAACACTGGGTGGTGTGTGTGTCTTCCTCAATCTCTACCAGAGGCCTGGGAGTTTGAGGGTTCTTCGCAGTATCTTAGCTGTTCCTAGCACTGAGCTCTTCTGGACTGAGATCTCTGATGTTGTTCCTGGGATCTGTTGGAACCACTCTACCAGTTTGGGGGTCACAGCCCCGAGGGTGCCGATTACCACGGGGACCACTGTTGCCTTCACTTTCCACATCTTTTCTAGTTCTTCTTTCAGCCCTTGGTATTTCTCAAGCTTCTCATGTTCCTTCTTCCTGATGCTGCTGTCACTTGGGATTGCTACATCTACAGCTTTCTTCTGCTGTTTGTTCTCTACTACTATGTCTGGTTGGATAGCCATCACCAGTTTGTCGGTCTGTGGATGTGTGTCCCATTTTGACCTCAGGACCTCCAGCCCACACAGATGTTTCTGTATACTGATGATGACTCTGCTTGTACCAGGGCCGACCATTAGATATTTTGGACCCCATGAAAGACTATTATGCTAGGACCCCCAGATAAAGTTATATATAGGCCTATGTTTCATTGGCCCTTGTTAGCCCTACTCATGTGTTGTGTGGCCACATGCACATTTACATTTCTACATGTTCCTACTCAGCCCATAGATATTACTTTTGGTATGAAATTACAATTACATTCACTTTTCTAAGCCACTTCACAATTTTACAAATACAAAACCATGTAGATTCCTTAACAAGCAAAACAACCTATTTGTTTTATAACAGCTGTGTAACAGAAGTCTATGCATACATTCAGACTTCTTGTAGCTGATTGTTGTAGTGTTGGCTTGTCTATGTCGATGTTTAAAGAGTACTTTATGTGTGGGTATGTACCTTTTAGCTTAAGTTCCAACTTTGTAGTAAATCTTTTATTTCAGTTAAAGAAGAAAGAGTAGCAGTGAACAGTCCATCAAAGGTCCTTCTTATTAACTAAACAGGGAAATGAAGAAACAAAGCTGGTGGTCTGGTGGAGGAGGAATAAACACCAATTATTTGTGTTAAACAAATGTCAAGCTAAACCTAAAATATGATCCTATGAAATGTAGTGGAGTAGAGGAAGGTATTAAATAGAAGCATTCAGTGCAGAACCTAAGTAAATGCTTTGACATACTGTAATTCAGTTCCTGTCACATATAACAGAAAAGACTAAAGTTTAAATTCACTTTATCAGTTTCTTCAATAAATCACATATAACATGGTCAGATCTTTAATTCCTAAACTAAACTAAAATATTATGACATTTGAGTATCACAAAATGTTTTTTTAAGAGCTATTTGTGCTCAAGGTCATAGTTTTTTGGAAATGCGACAAACACAGTCCATACTAGTGCTTCTTAGCAGTACTCTCACATTTTTGTTAATCAGTGTAATTAAAGTTGGGCAAAGTCATGTGGGTCAGTGGGTTTATCAAGTGGGTGTTTTCCATCACCGGTGGTTCCCTGAATTTTAAACTTCCTGTCTGTGGGCTTGGTTTTTCCAGGAACACACACTTCTCAGCAACATCTATTTGACTTTGCAAAAAAAAAAAAAAATCAGTGATGTTAAATGGTTGCCATTTAGATTAGGTTAAGAAAAATCATACTTTCTGATTTGCTTCTGGTGTTGTCGCAGTAAAGATAGTTTTGCTTTAATTTATCCAGGTTTTGAGATATCTGTCTCTGATGTTTCTGCATCCAACATATATTGAGGATGGCTGATAAAACTGAAATATCCTAAAATAATATGATGCATGTTATTTCCAGTGAAAGTATTTATTGGGACTATACTTCATCTAAATGTAATTCTTCAGTATTCTGGTTCAAGACTTGAAGACTGAAGCTGCACTAATCTTTACATTATATTACATTTCAGCAATGGGCCAAATTAGTACATGCAGCGTGAAAGACATGAATTGCATTGTGGAAAGCCCAGAAAAATATAACCTAACGCTGCTGTTCCTCTCAGTCCTACCGAGCATTTTAGCATCTTTTAGGGCTCTGTTTTGGCACTTTATTGTTATTGGTTTACTCTCATCAATCTTTCTTTCTTTCTTTTCTTTCTTAAAGAACATTAATATTTGACTTACATTTATCGGAATGTGAGAAACACAAATCCAAGTTAGTTACTTTATTACTTTACTATTAATTCATATAATATAAATAATATTACATTTAATAACTTAAATTAGAATAACTTCTGTAACAATTGAATTTCCCCTTGGGCATAAATAAAGTACTTCTTCTTCTTCAAATTAACACTTACAAAACACCTTGTGTTAGCTGGATGTGTAATTATGCAATAGTTTGCTAACAAGTTCAAATTTATAAGATAATTTTCCATGGGCTATCTAATACAGTCTAAAATAACCTTCCTGAAGGTGGTAACATTTTGTTTGGATTAAAAATGTATGGCCATTTTCCATGAGTATTTGCATATAGTTTGTGGTGCCTTTGAATTGTTATTGAATTATACTGACAGGTGTTTCCATTATTTTGTCCCCTTCATTTATATCTGTAAGACTAGGCTAAATTACAAAAACCACAGCCTTCAAAATGCCCATATAGCTGATTCAACAGCTCTCTAAATTAGTCTGAACAAAAGCTGAACATCATTATAGAGGAGGATTTATTCCAGGATCTTTGGTTTAGGTTAAAACCCTTTCCTAACGAGAAATAAGCTGTGAATTCTGACTGATATTTTCCATTTAAACTGGTAAACAATTCACAATAAAAACACAGTCAAACCTTCGCTGTTTTGAATATCGGCTGTCATGGATGGGGCACGTATATTAAGTTCAACTTTATAATATAAACCTGCTCCACTGCATTGCGGTGAGTAAAAAGGTTGTAAGTATGTCATTTCAAATGACATGGAGCATTCTTGCCTTCATGTCTCAACCAAAGCATCAATATGCAAATCAGGAGGCCCTATTTCTATAGCTGACTGACATGGCAGTTTTGGTGATGCAATCAGTTTTATGGAAGTAGTCCAGTAACAGTTCACACGCACAGAAGAGCTCATAAAAAACTAGGAGCACCAGCCTAGCTACTGTTCAGCTGTTAGTTGGGTTTTAACAATGAGCACCTGGAAACCACTGGAGCTCACCTATGCTCAGGTTTGTGTTATAGTCTTTTTTGAAGCACCCTGGTGATGAGTGGTGTTCCCTCGTTGCTCACTAGGAATGCTGAAGGCAACAGGGCTGAATTCTTGAGAGATTTTTCAGAAGACAACCTGTTACCTGAACAGCACTTGGCTACTTCCACACCCTCTCATCTTTCATCTCCTCGAGTGTGCTGACAAGCATCGCACATCCTGTCTGCTCTTACACACAAACAGTAAAGACACCATGAGAAGTAAACACTAACCTGAGCCAAAGGCAGACACACCCAAGAGAGACCTCGCACACATATACAGTACACACACACACACACACACACACACACACACACACACACACAAAAGTGAGGAAACTAAACAGAGGAGTGAAAAATAAATCTTGTAAATACACCAAATGACTTAATGCACAGATTTAATCAATGCAAGTTACAAACAAGATGACAATAAGGTTGTTTTTTCAATTTTGCTTATGTAAAAAATATCTTTTAAATTTGAACAAATGTTTCAGGGAAGCAATGAAATGATAATAACAATGATTTCCAAAAAAAATCCGAAGAGAGTGAACGACGACATGTGTCTGGGTCTGTAAACCGGCATTCTACAGGTTCAACGATTCCATCAACTCAACACTGTGTCTCAGCACCATAAGATATTTTGAGAGCTGCCAGTCAAGTCAGCTTGTGAACACACATATCCACACATACAACGTTAAAACAAGGACCTCACCTAGAGCCATGCAGGCCCAGGCTGTGGACTGTGCCACGTGAAGTGGAGGGCCGGCCAGAGGAAGATGAGGGGTGTTAAGGGACGGAAACAGCTGGTGAGAAGCCCGGAGGATATTAATCTGAGAGGGGAGACAGGGTGGAAGGACAGGCCGTCTAATAAAGCATGGTATTACTGCTGCAAAGGTGCATGTGTGTATGTCTGTGTGTAAGTGTCTGCCTGTCTTCCTGGAGGATTACTGGTGAGCTAAAAAAAAAAAAAAAAGTTGAGCGCCCGTGTCCATCTGACTACAACCAGCTTTATGCTCTAAATGTTCTAAGTTGCCACATCTTATAACAAATCTGAGGACATATTTTAGTTGAGTGCTCACTTCAGAGTTGTTACGAAATCTGTGATTAACACCACTTTTTCTGATAGATCCACCAAGGCACATTTCAAGTTTTACAACCCTCCACACAGACACGCGCACAGAAAGGTGTTTTGAAAATTAGATAAAATAAAGCAATCTAAATTTTCTCTGAGCAATTAAAGTTCCGGTTAAAAGGCAGAGGTGGAAGATGGGCGGGGAAGCTGGGCGGCATCAGTCGCACAGACAGTAATGACGGCGCCACTGCTGTTTAACAATCAAAGATGGGAGGCGGGGGCTCGCAAGGAAGTCTCTTCTTGAAAAATACAGGTGTTTGGTACAATCAAAGTGCAGCTTGCAGAAATGAATGGGTTTGAAGTTGAAAGGGGAGGCAGGAGGAGAGGGGGGTGAGGTGGTGAGTGAGTGTATGTATGAGAGAAAAAAGTGACTCAGAAGACAACTGTGGGCCGGTCTCTCCTCTGGGATTTTGAATAATTAACAAGGATAAGGAAGTTGACTACTAGGTGCTTACTATTTACTTTGTTTGGATTTTTTCCTGCTGCTGGAGGGGAAGTGAGGCTTTAGCCAGCCTAGCTCTCTGGAGGCTGGCATGGTGGCAGCAGGATTTGTCTGGGACACCACTGTGGTTCCCGTGGGACAACAGACAAGTCAAACCAGCCACAGTCTGTTTAATCAGAATCAGAACCAACTTTCTATGTTGGGAATCTTGTATACAAAACACATGTCTTTTAAGGAAAGTCCCAAGTTGGGGACAACACAGATGTGCACTCAGACAAACTGTGAACTCCAGAATTTAGACTGAGCTCACACGTAAACTATTTTGACCTTTAGAATAACCAAAGCAACAGCTCTGAAAACTGGTTCTTAGCTAATTACTATAATTAAAAACACAATAGATACTATCAAGCAATGATACAGTATGTTTGGGGTGTGTAGGAAACTGGAAAATAGTTACAGGAATACTGTAAATCAGAACCACTTATAGCCTTAAAAAGGCAGTTTGAGCATTCATTTTGAAAAAATGCTGATGAGTGTTCTTTGTAAAAATTAAATGAAAAGCTTTATGTCACGTATGTTGAATATAAAGCTACTATCAATAGGTGGTTAACATAATCCTAGAACAAAGTGGGGAACGTGGAAACAGCTAGCCTGCCTCTATCCAAAGGCATCTAGCATCTCTGAAGGTAACTAGCATCTCTAAAGCTTACACCAGCTATTGGTTGGCAAGGTGCTGTAAGTTCATAGTAACTTTGGTAAAACCACAAATAACCCTTTTGAAAATTGTGTCTGTATAAATTTTAAACAATGAGCTGTGTTAATTAATTTGCATTAATGGTGATGCTAGGCAGATTTTGTTGCATGTAGATAGAGTTAATTGTTTCTCCCTAGTTAACCAGTAAGTGTCTCTATCTTCATATTTAGGACAATGTGAATGGTACGCATCTTCTCTTCTAACTTTCAGCAGGATCATAAATAAGGGTCTTTACCCAAAAACTGTTTAAACTATTATTTCTTTTCAAATTAAAGAGTGTAAAAGATATTTCTGACACGGGGAACATCAGTTTAGCAGAATAAAATAAGGTCAGGTCAGTACAAAACTGTATGGAGCATTTATGTCTAAATGATAAACCTATGACATTAGTATAGCAGCGTCCACTTTCTGAGACTACTGACAACTGAATAGTGCTTTGTATATGTAGATGGGTCCAATCTGTGCAGAAGGTCGAAGGCGCTGCACCTATATTAAGATATATCAGCAAATCAGAACATAAAAATTCAAAAGGATTTGCTGGAATAAAGAACTCTAAACATTTTCATGTGCACACAGAATAAACTCTTATAAAAAAATATATGTTATATTATAAAATAATATGTTAGTAGTGACAGAAATCAAAACTGTCTAACAAGTTATCTAATCACATTTAAATCATTAAGAGTATTTTTAAGCCCCTACTTGACATTGAACTGTAATTAAATTATATTAAGTATTTGCTTTTTCGCTGTGCTGCATTGTATTCATGAGGAGATATGCTTGACTATTTAAAGACGTTGGTAAACACCATTTAGACGTGGTGTGTGGTCTAGAATTCAGTGGGCTGATCTCCTCTAAGTCTACAAGTGCTACAAGTTATGCTGAGAGATATGAGATACTGAGATACTAATTTCAATTATGCATCAGTGGCAACTAATTCATCACAGTGGATTTAAATTTTCAAAGCACGAATCTGGACAAATGTCACACATTCACTAGTCTTTTATGTGTTAAAATCTAAGCAGATTTTCGTTACGGCTTCTGGTCAAGTAATGTGCTCATGGAAGCAACAGTTCCTGATGAACGTGATCACTCTTTATGACCTGAAGGTGTGTATAAATCTATCGAGGCACATGCTGAATCAGGACTTTGTCAGTATTTGCTGCTGTATTTGCTTTGCTTTGTGGTTCTGTTATATGACTGTCATATAATCAGTTCAAACCCAGCATTTCTAAAGTGCTGCTTCAGAGAAAGAGCAGCAGAGAGGGTAGGAAGTCACTTCCCGCCGGCCTGTCTGTGGTCTGTGTTTGTCAGTTGATTTGAAGCTGCTCCACCAACATGCTGTGACAGGAAAGGAATTAACTCAGCAAGGAGACAAAATAAAAAAAAAAGGCCTCAAAGGAAGATGATGTTTAAAACTCATAAAAGTGTGATGCATATTTAACACTGCAGCAATCTATCAAACTTGTTACTAAACTCACACACTTCAAGAAATTCAGCATTTGGCATGCACTATAAACCGTTTGTAACAGTTCAAAAACACATTTCATTCAAATGTGAGCGATATACACTGATTCTCTGAAGCATCCAGATAATTTGATGAGCAGAACTGGTGCACAGGGAAATGTCTCTTTTCTGTCAAGTAAGGTATTCAGATTTGTGTATAGTGCCTCTGTTTTGGCCCAGGATAAACCACCTCACCCAGGAGTGTCTGCAATCAAAGGATTTCCAGGTATCAACCATCTGATTCACAGGCTGCAGTCACTACACTTACCAGGTCTGCTGTACCACAGGTAAAAATGTATCTTAATTTGGTACATCACCAGAACTATACCAGCGCTGTAGCTAATCTTTAATACGTTCATCTTATATTCATCCTCGGTATTTGTTTTGAGAGAACAGTTCTGTAGAAATGAAGTTTATAGGTGTATATGTAATTTAGCAGAATAAATATAATCTTGTCTTAGTGTGTGCTTAGTGCTGCAACAGTGGAGGAAAAAGCTAACGTGTGCTCTACAGTAATGTGCCGAATTGAGGCAAGGCTGTTTATCTATTTGTATGTGCTAATTAAATAAAAGATCCCAGTTTATTGGGTAAACTCCTGCCCATTCCAGATACAGATACGGAGCCACCACTATTTAAGACTTTGCTCTGTGTTTGCTGCTGTTGTACAGTCTTTGTCAGAAATGCACATCTGCCTACACCATAGTTAGGGAGGTGAGAGGAGTGAATGAAACTGTTGTTTACTGAAATATATTTATAAGTATAAAACATATTTACAAATATATGTGTACGTTTTATTTTAAAATAAATAGATCATCCCATTACAAGTAAACCTGCACTGAAAATAAAAAAACAAAAAACAAAACAAAACCGAAGAAGTATAATCTTTTCTCTCTCACGTTTAGAATAGAAATACCTATAAGTTGCATGAAATTGAAATACTCTAATAGAGTACAACTACTTCAAATTTTATACTAGCAGTAAAACGTACTTAGTTATACTTGTTATCCCAGCACAAGCTGTTTGCTCACCTCCAGCCGAGGAGGGCGCATCTCCAAAGGGGGAGACCGCTGGCCAGCAGGGGGCGGAGTCTGGAGGCAGTCAAGACGCACAGCCTATCATAAAGTTTGTCACTGCTGAGATTGCTGCTTACCTGTGCGCCAAAAGCGCTGATCTCGCTTCACCTGGACCGACAGCAATGGAGAAAATTTGGTGAAATATGACGAGGATATTATTTTGCTTTGTGCATTTTTCGACAAAGAGAAGAAGCAACAAAGCTGAGCTGAGACAAAGCTGCTCCAAACAAGGTGCTCTTATTCCTTAAAAGAAGCAGCTCCACGGGCAAGCAGGTAACTCAGGGATTTTCAAGTGCTATCACTGCGACTTACTGTCAGTGTTACCCTATCTGTTTATATTAACTCTGTATTAATGTGAGATGTAGGTTACAGAGAACTAAAAGTATGAGAATAATTTCATACTAAAAGCAGGCAAAAGAAATAAGTTAAACTAAGCAAACAATTTTAGTACAAATTTAAAATTCTTAAAAAAGACAATGAGACCTTCAGTAAATTCTAACATGCAAATAATGTTTACAAAAAATAGAGTAAATATAATAATAATAATAAATAAAGTTTGAATTCTGACCGTGTTTCTTGTGTTACTGGGATGAGGCAGCTTAGAGCAGAAACAACACAAATAGTTGCATGGGTAAAACATTCATTCATTCATGTATTGTCTATGTAGATTTTTAGATTACGTTTGAGTGACAGTAGTGTATCAATTTCAATGGGATCTAGCCTACAGTGCGTCAGATAAAAATAATTCTGAACATATTCTATCATAAATTTCATGTAAAATATTTACCGTATCATCAAATCAAATCTCCATGCTCCTGCTGTTGAGAACTCTTGACTTTTCCTTAACAACAAGCATCATGGGCCTGTGAGATGTTAAATAAGACCTACAATGTTCAATACAAGACAAATAAAAATTCTACGCCACATCAAATAGAGGAATAATAAACAGCATTAAGCTTTTCATTTTTAATTCAGTGGTTATTTATTAAGAGCAAACTATTATTAAAAAGTGCGCATTACAGCATTTTCTCAAAATCCCATATCTTATTCCTTTTTTATATACAGCTGCTATTAAGATAAATACCTACAGAGTATTAAAAAAGTGGTATATAACAGTAATAACATTAAGTGGTTGGGGTGAAGTTAATTTTAAGTACTCCATATACTGGTGGGTAGTTAGCGCTAAACAATCTGGAATATTTTAACCCGATATAGAGTGAGACAAATAGAAGATGCAGTGCTAAAATGCTAAAACGCTAAAATACTGTGCCGAGCCCTCAAACGCTGAGGCCTCTGGTAGATAGAGCAGTAACCACTTGTATGGACAATGTCAATGCCAATACTGTATATAGATATATATATATATATACTGTCCTGTCAGTAACTTAATCTTATCTATACATATATACATACACATATATATACATACATATACATATAATAAAGGTAGTCAATTAAATTTAGATTAATATGCAAACGAGGGATTAAGGGCTTCATTTTGCACATATCATTAAAATTAAATAATTTTAAATAAAATCCTCTCCTGGCTGTCTAATGTTGCTGTTCATTAAGATATATATAGTGAAATATAACCAAGCACATCAAATTGTATTCAGATGAGCTACTCTTAAAGGACAGAATATGACTGTAGCCCATTTTTGTGCATTTTTACAAATCAATTCAGCCACAAACTCTGCATAAATTACATTCAGTCTTATTTGGGAGTCAGACGATTTGGTAAATCACTTGTAAAAAAGATTTCTGGTTGCACTCTTTCTGCTCAGACAAAAAGAAATGGATAAAAAAAAAAGTTTAATAATTGCTGTATAAATTGCAGCAGTTATTGAAAGTATGCAGCAAAGAATGCATTTTCCATACCTGTGTAGACGTCAGAGGGATACAGACACTTCTAAATCATTGAGTGCATAAAACTGTCATCCATATCTAAACTATCTTGGCACTTAGTCATACCTGTAAAGAGCAAAGAAACCAATTAGAAAGACTAGTCCTACATCTGGAGTTCTGCATGTAACTAACTTAATCTGTCATTCAGGTGTGCAAGTGATACTTTTGTTTAAAATCCAGTATATTTCAAACAGATATGTAGTTTCAGTCGTCCTTACGTTACCACAACCATCAGAGTTTTCAACAGCTTGGTCACTGAGGAGTTTTAGCTCATTTAAAGTTTGTGTGGTGTCATTTCTGCACATATGGGCACTTAGCAAAGGTCAGAAAGTTTTGATTTTAACAGAGAAATATCTGAAGTTCATTAACTGATGTGTTCTACTCTATTCAATTCAATTCAATTCAATTTTATTTGTATAGCGCCAAATCACAATACAAATCATCTCAGTGCACGTTACAAAAACAAAAAACCCAACAAACCTCTCATGAGCAAGCACTTGGTGACAGTAGAGAGGAAAAACTCCCTTTAACAGAAGAAAAAGCCTCCAGCAGAACCAGGGTCAGTTTGGGCGGCCATCTGCCTTGACTGGTTGGGGTGAGTGGATACTCTACCCATAAAACAAACTAGTTGTAAATGGAACTGGAGACACTGTTGGGTAAACTGAGAACTGAACTGGACGTGTGAATTACACTGGTAAAACCACTTTCAACTATATGAATGTAAAAACATAAACTAGCAGATTAGAAGTCAGAAAAAGTGCAGACACTGCTGGAGAGGCCTATTAAGTAGCTTTCCAGATATATTGACTAATAGGACAAAAATTTTGTCAGTGAAAACAAAAAAACCATAAACCTTGACTCTAAGTCATGAAACACTCATTGTATTGTCAGTGAAATGTTTGCCCCCTCTTTCTGCATTTTACCAAGGGCAGATGTGTAAACTAGGGCCTGTGCTGGGTCTTGATTGGGCAGGTTTTATGACCAGAGCTCTGTCATTGCTCTATACTGCCCTCCTCCTCCCAGGCTGCTGTCCCCCTGGGGGCCCCTATGCCAGCTGTTTCGCTTAGATACTCAGGATGCTCCCGGCACTTTATGGAACGGAGGAGGATGCTGTATTGGTTTGTTTACGGTCCTGTCAGTGTAAGTGCAGTTCGAGGGGCCATTCTGCCATGCGTCTGAGTAGCATTCCCAAAAAATTACAGAGCAGTGACTCAGCTCTGGGCTGACGCAAAATAAATCAGCTTGACCTTTAACATCAGACCTTTCATTATGGAATTCCAAACTAATTGCTTTACGATTTCATTGTGAACAAAAAGCATCTCTGAGTGGTTTGACTCAACTTTTGAGAGGATGAAGTGTACTCTTCTTGGTTTGGTCACATTTACTCAACAAATTGACATCTACTAGACCTTCACTGTCAGACTGAGTGACATGACCTGTGACACGACCTTTCGGGTCCTCTGGCTGTCTCTGTCTCTAACCTACATCATCAACAGGATGTAACCCTTCCATTGGAGCTTGACCCTTTTGCTTCTGGGTGACATTGGGTAGCGTGCTTTATCAGATATGGTATCACAAGAAGTGACGTCAAAACTAAGATACCAGCCTCTAAAGCTTGAGAATACGTTACTGTTTCCTGCTGTAAAGATAATTGTAGATGTCTGAGGATGGGGGTGTGGTGGAAGTCAACAAGATTGTTTAAGAGCTAGGATATGTTTGGAGCCAAGCATAAGTCTTCCAGGCTGGAACAAATAGACTTTGGCCTGCAGCCATACCTCCCTGGAACTTCATACATTTCCACAGATTTGTTGAGCTTTGCATCACCTTTAGAAATCTGAGCCCCTCCTCATGTATGAGACAGTGGATTGACGTTGATGAGGTGTGCATAAGTGTACATACCTGGAGTATGTTTGGGACAGGATGCTGTTTCAGCGCGTGTGTCCATAATTATATACATAAAGTAATTGTTCTCATGTTATTGTTGGACTCCCATTCTCAGGCTCCTGAATGCCATCAGTCTACAACTCTTGATGCATTCTGTCGCCAGTGTGTAAGAGGCGGGGCATTTCATCGGAGCTCTTTTTGTAACTTGCCTGTAGGCCTGCTGTTGTAAATCATGTGTGATTCATAAAAACTGGTTCGCCTGTCTGCCAGGTTTCATCTCCACAAACCTCAGAGATGTACAAATAGACTTTGGCCTGCAGCCATACCTCCCTGGAACTTCTTCCTTAACCAAACTGCTCTCCTGTCAACACTCCTGTTCACTCTGTGCCCTCCCCCCATCTTATCAGCGTTTACCTCCCCCCAGCACTGTCTCTGCACGGGGCCAATGATGTTGTTTTCTTTGGGCTTGTTTTTGACTGTCCTCCATGGGAAGTACCTGGCAGTGGATACATGTGGCAGGCTTCTGTCTGGACACGTCTGTCTCCCCCTCTCTTCTGTCTCCACGGCCACGCAGCGTGAGAACTGCAGTATCCATGGCAATGAAGGAGGTGTGCTTGGGGTTGGTGATTTAAACATTGTAGACAGGAGGATTTAGGCCAGAATGTCTGCACCTCTGAAGTTCAGAATAGTTTGTTTAGCGTAAGCTGAGCACCTTCAAAGTCTTTTTAGACTGAAAAATGACCTCAGGGCTTCAGAGTGGTTCAGTGAAGTGACAGAAAATGTATTTGAATGAGAAAGACTGATTTTATACCAGCTCTGATGGGAAAACAATTTTCTGTTCTATCTTTCTGCAGGCTTTTTCAGTGCATCGCCAACCCACTATGTGGTAATCTTCTCAGCGTTACCCAAAAGATAGTGACTAACAGTTTGAGTGGCTGACCTCATCACCAATCCTGCACCTGCAACAGCTGCTTACATGGCCCACCCTTACGAGCCCTGGTTACGGACAGCACCACCTAGTGGCAGCTCAGAAGACATGAACATCCCATCATGGTGGGACCTCCACAGGGATGTCCAACCAGGGAGCTGGATAGACCTGCAAACGGGACAGAGTGTCAGCTTGCCTTCAGTGAGTCCAGGGAACTCCATGGGGTTGCAGGCCTCTTTAGGGCCTTATGGCTCAGACCCACAGCTGTGCAGCCTGCCTCCGGCCCAACACAATCAGGTCTCCCACTCATCACACCTCTTCCCGCAGGATGGCTTTAAAATGGACCCGCTGGCCCCAGAAATGCTACAGCAGGAACCTTTCTCCTTGGAGGAACCTCAGGAGACTTCTGTTTCAGCCCGCCCCAAACCACAGCGGCGCTCCTCTTCTAGAGGTGCTGGTCAGGCTGTGTGTCGCTGCCCTAACTGTGTCCATGCTGAACAGCTGGGCCAGAGCACTGATGACAGCAGGAGGAAGCACATGCACAACTGCCACATACCTGGCTGTGGCAAGGCCTACGCCAAAACCTCCCACCTGAAGGCTCACCTACGGTGGCACAGTGGGGACCGGCCGTTTGTGTGCAACTGGCTGTTCTGCGGCAAGAGATTCACACGCTCTGATGAACTGCAGCGCCACCTACAGACACACACTGGGGCCAAGAAGTTCAGCTGTGCGTTATGCCCCAGAGTCTTTATGCGCAATGACCACCTGGCAAAGCACATGCGCACACATGAGTCCCCGCCAGGGCCCGGAGAGGAGAGGGTAAATGGAGATGGGCGGATGGATAAGGGCTTTGATGCACCTACACCTCCTCAGTCATCCTCAAACATGTCTGCATCTGACACCACAGAGCCACAGCTGAAGCTGAAATGTGAGACAGACTCCTCAGTCACCAATGTGACAGGGTAGTCTGTCTAATTTCATCATTTTCAGAAGAAATCTCTGAATATGTTCCCCGCTTTGTCATAGAGGTGTCATAGTTTAACAATAGAATAGAGAAAAGGAGAAAATTTTGGACAAACCTTTACTCGTGGAAACTGGATGGAAGGCAGAAATTTTACTGCGTTTACTGAAAGTGAAAGCTAACTAAGGATGCAACTGAGCTGAAGCTGCAGATTGTTGCCAGACTCCTATTGCTGCTAGAGCTTATAGTACCAGTAGGCCAAGTGACCGGGATGAAGGTGGCTTGTTATCCTGTTTACATTCAGTCAAATATGTTAATGGAAGAACTGGGGAAATACTTATTCTCCAACATAGTTGAATTTACCAATTTCAAACGCATCATGCCTGTAAACAGAAAAAACAGATAATCCTTATATTTTCTTTCTGTTTTTTCTGGTGTTGTGATAAAACTGGAAAACACAATTTTTTAATTTTAAAAAGGTCAGTAGGCATTTGGACGCTTGACAGTACATGCCACTAACTTGTATGTGTGTGTGTGTTAGTATGTAAGTGATTAATATTAAAATCATATGTAAACAAAATGAAAACACAGCAGACCAAGGAGAGACCTAATGTGATGTTGATGTGATGCTGACTGATAATATAATATAATATAGAATAATATAATATATGTTAACATAATAGAATATGGGCTAATAGAAGAGCAAAGAATAGAATAGAATAGAACAGAACAGAATAGAATAGAATAGAATTATCCTACTAGAACACAATAATGCTAAGAAACACTAAATGTGACAATGATGTGAAACTTCTGAACTGACAAATCACAGCTAACTGGCCAAAAAAATTAAATGCTGAAGACAGTGCCTCAACTTCTGTAAGGTAAGAACAAGAAGATGAAGGTGGACAAGGAGAAAAAAATGCTGCCTGGCTAAGTAATTCCTGGTTTCTGTTGGGACATGCTGACAACAGCGGCCATATCTGGTATAAACAGGACTTCACAGATCCGCCCTGTCAACGCAACAAGCTGCTGCTGTTGAATGACACTTCAAGCACAAAGCAGCACATCATTACATCATTAGAAAGGTAGTTTAATACTGTGGCCAAGATTTAAAGGTGCACTAATCAATATTTTTATAAAAACAATCGTGTGTATAATGTGAATGGTGTTGTTCATAGTGACAAACTAACAGATAATCAACTAACTCTGCACTTACCCTCAGTTGCACTTAGTGTTTTTTGCATATCTGAGTTTTGGTTTGGTTTTCTCGCTCATAACTTTACTGTTTTGGTTCAGTCTCACTGCTCTCATCACCCCCAGGTCTAGCAGCAGGCAGCTGGCATCAACAAAAATGTTTTCATTAAAACTCTAAAGGCTAATCATCCTGGACCAAATAACAGAGAGACAGAAACTTAGTGACTAGGCTGTAAGAACTACGGTAAACCAACCCATATTAAAAGGACAGCAAATTGTACAAGGGGCCATAAACATGACTTCATGTGAATAATAACATTATGCTTTTTCACTGGACGTGCAAATAAGCAAGTGTTTATGAATACATTTGCCATTATGGCTTCATGTGTTGATAATATGTTTGCATGTTCTGCTGCCTCCAAGTGGCCTAAAAGTAAACTGATTTTGTTGCATATATTACAAATGTGCTGTAACCTGAAGGAGCTGACCTTTGTTCATGCCTCAAACAATTCAGGCTGCTCTAGAAGCAAACTGTTTTCCTATCAGTGATATCCACCTTGTTAATGACTTTAATCAACACCATAACAATTTACATGTCAGATCAAGCTATTGCCCAAGTTACCAACAAAGAAGTGTGAAGGGCTTGTCTCTCAGCACATTTTATTAACAGCTGTCAGTGTTTCTGAAACTGAAGTTTCCCCACATTCAGCAATTACAATTCATTTCACAAAACACGATTTCTTGAAACATGACAATCATTTCACTCCTCAGGAGAATTTACATGCTATTAGCAGTGTAGTAAATGAAAGAAAATATAATAGAACACTTGCAGCAGAAAATGTTTAGGTTATTTGTTTTGGATAATTAACTTTCATAATCAGTATGGTAGTTCTATAGAAAACAGTGTGAGCAGCTTTACAGTTTAAAACTTAGGATTTATGTAAACCGTCACAGACATTAGGCTGAGATATTAGAGAGCTTACATTACTGAGGGCTCACAATTGCTGTATTAATGTATAGAAGATAAAAAAGGAATACAGTGCATAAACATTAGTCAATTATTGTGTATTGACTAGTATTTTTATTTTTTGTTGATATTATAGATAGGCTTGTAATATTTTGTTATATTATGGACAAAATAATTGATAATTGGTTGCTGTAGTAAATGTTTTAGATGTGGAGAGTGTAATAAAATAAGTTTAACTTTTAATAAGTTAAGTATCAAGGTGTAATAACTTGTATTTAATCTGTTATTGTCCTTTATTAAATAAAAAACTACATTTTGCGTCCATGTCCAGCCTTTATTTGGAGAAGATACCATTTGGTAATGATAAGGTAAAGTTTAATTTGCATTCAAACATGACAGCAGACAAAATATCATTATCATTAATATTAGTAGTAACATAAAAAGAAGAAGAAAAAAATTGTTTTAGTGCCTGTGAAAGGCACAAGACACTGTTGCCTTCTGGATCAGGGTGTAGCTTTTAGTGATATCAAAACTAGGAAAACGCAGAAAGCATCATCAATGTATCAGTACATTAAGGGTAAACATGACATATATGATACAGTTTGTGGAATGAAAACCACAACAACCAAAACAGCCTCACTGATACAGCACGGCCTTTAATTAACTGGGACCGTATATACGACCAACATCACTTGAAAGTCATGGAGAGCCATAATGTCAATCCACGATGTCGGAGTTTACTAACGAAGTTTGAATGCACCATGAGTAGGAACCGGAAGTGAAAAATACAAAACAGGAAATACATAAAACCCACCACTAACAAGACTCGGTGGCTCCATTTTCTAGGCGATAATCTTTCGTTCTTCAACTTTTTATCGTCAAACGTCAAGTTTGACCATTTTCTTTGCTTGTTGGACTGAGACGACAGGTTTTTAAAGATGGGAGGTGGTGACCTGGTAAGTGTGAACGATCATTCGCTTTGTCTGATGTTTACAGAGTGCGGCCGTTTGTTATTAGCACATACACAGTTGGTGTAACACCACAGTGCGGCACAGGAGTGCCTTAAATGGGTCTCGTTTTATCATCACGTTTAATAAAAATTCAGGGCTGCTTTGGGTTAACGTTAGCTGAGATTTGCAGTAGAGTAGAACTTTGAAAATGACATTTCGTGTAAAATGTTCCCGCTTTAGAAGAAATAATCGATGTGCCCAAGACAACTGAAGATTTGTGGATACTTAGTAGATCATTACCTTCTCATTATGTCCGATCATTTTAGCTTTAGAGTGGTGTAAGGTCAAAAGTACATTAGCTGATAGTTGTCATCAACATTTTATATTCATTCGTGTCTCTTTAAAAATACTAATTCTATTAAAACTATATGACCAATTAAAGGTTCACCTATGAACTCAATGTATTGTTTTCATAACTAAATGTTTTCCCTATTTCTCCTGTCAGAACTTGAAAAAGAGCTGGCATCCCCAGACTATGAAAAACATCGAGAGGGTTTGGAAAGCTGAGCAAAAATATGAGGCTGAGTGCAAGAAGATTGAGGAGCTCCAGAAAGAGCTGAAAGAGGAACGTGCCCGAGAAGAAATTACCAAATATGCAGAGGAAACTGGTGCCCTCAAGTTAGTTCTCTCTGATATTGACTGTTATCTCAGACAAACATCTGTTGCATGAATCATGTAGACTTGACTGCACTCTCACAACCACACAGAAGTTCCATAGGGGTTGTGAATTTGGTCTAAAGGGATTGCTGCAGTTAATGTAACTGGTTAATATTGCTAAGATTGTGAGGAGAGCGTAGAAAAAAAAATTAGGATATTAAATGCGTTATTGAAGGCACCATGACAACCAGTGTAGCTGTACAGTGATAACACTTAGTCATTGTAACTAAGCATAATTAATCATTCCACTAGGCCTTATCCAACCTGATGGCTGGCATTTTGCCCATTCTAGACATCTCTGTGAAACCACTGCATTTACATTTATGATAGGTTGTTGTTAGAGAGTGGCCTGATACGCCATCTTTGGGCACACATGATAGAGCAACAATCTAGACAGAGAGCTTTAAAAGCCCACTAATTTTTTGGCATATTCTGTTGTGTACATTGGTAACCGACAGAAAGAAGGATGATCGGCTGGACTGGATGTACCAGGGCCCTGCTAATCAGGTGTCCAGAGATGAGTATCTGTTGGGACGTCCCATTGATAAGCAGATCACAGACCAATACCAGGAGCCAGAGAGCGGCCCTTCTGCCGAGACTGGCCTCCTGCCTGGGTCCATCTTTAACCCCGTCACCCCTGCCTCCACCCTTGACCTGGCTGCCAAGATCAGGGAAGACCCCCTGTTTGCAATAAGGTTAGTAAGTTTTTTTTCTCTTTTATGTTTTTTTTTTCTGCCAAAAGCTGCAAATCATCTAATTAATGTTTTGTTTTTTATAAGGAAACGTGAGGAAGAGAAGAAGAGAGAAGTCCTGACTAACCCAGTAAAGATGAAGAAAATTAAAGAAATGGTAAAAAGTCACTAATATCTGACATTTGCATGTTATATGGTTGGTAATATTCTTACTGACTTCATTAACAAAACAAGGCGCAGTTAGACAAGTGGTCTTGTGTTGGAGGCAGAGACTGTCAGGTGTTTTTATATGTGGTAAATTGTTGCTTGGTTCTCTCCCAGCTGCGCCAGAATCTTGACAAGAAAGACAAGAAAAAGAAGAGGAAGAAGGAGAAAAAGGAGAAGAAAGACAAAGATAGGAAAAAAGAGAGGAAGCATAAACAGAGTTTAAGCTCAGCCTCAGATGAGGAAGATGAGAAAAAACACAGGTATGTAAAAGGATTGTTTAAAGAAATAAGTATGTATTAGCTTTCTCACTGTCACCACTGTCATGAAGGATTTCCACTCGATTTGTTCAGTAAACTGTTTTAATGATGTCTTTGATGTATTCTTAGGTCACGTCATGAACCCTCAACATACACCCGTTCCCATCATCGTCCAGGATATGGACTACAGGTCAGTAAGGAGCAGAAATGTAACCTATTATTTTAATTTCTTACTGACCAGAGGCCTTAAGTTATAGCAGTTCCATCTTCTCTCAGCTCCCTGCTGGCGGTCATCAGCAGTCCGCCAGTCACTCAGCACGCCGTGAGAGGAGCCGCTCCCGGTCACCTCACAGGAACTACAGGAATGGTCACTCCTCTTCCTCACACAGAAGTGACAGGAAGGTCGAGGCTAGATCTTCCAGCCCACAGAGAGAGCGTTACAACAGGCAGAGGAACCACATATCCAAGTAAGAGTTCACGGAGCTCCAGAAAGTATATGCACTGCAAGTGTACAGTCATTGGAAAAAAAATACATATAATGTGGAATTATGCCCACATTTTGTGTATTTTGTTGTATCACTGCTTATTCTTTTTACAGCTACACATAAATCAATTTGCTACTTCAATTGTGTAATTTGTTTTACTTTTCTTGATAGTGCAGCATAGTTAAAGGTAATCGAAATACTGTTGAGCTCGTACTCAAAGCCTTCTCATAATCACCATCCAGACTGAGTTTCAGTGATTTAACAATAAAAAAACTGTCTGGTGTAGGAAGCTCTCAGCCGAGGAGCTGGAGCGCAAGAGGCGGGAGATGATGGACGAGGCCAAGCAGAGAGAGGAGGACAGAGAGAATAATGTGAAGAGATACAAGAGGCAAGATGAGCAGGAAAAGCAGCGGGAACAAAATGCCAAGCGTAACGACCATGCTGGCTTCATCCAGTAAGTTTCTGCCTCCTGTTCTCTTTTAAATGTACTTATAATGGCTTCCACTCTTGCATGCTTGATTTCCAGCTTCAATAAAACCTCATCTTGTCCTTTGGCAGTGACATGAAGTTGCAGAGTGCTGCAAGCTCTTCTTTAGAAGACAGGGTGAAGAGGAATATCCATTCCATTCAGAGGACAGCAGCCTCCATGGATCAGTTCATGAAGAGATGAAGACATTTACCACACAATGTATGAACTGACTAAAAACATTGTGCCATCCACTCCTTTGTTTACTGTGTTAAGGCAGAAGGATGGGTGGATGGTGTGGTGAGTCTGCCATGCGCTCACAATACATGGTGGCTTCATGTCTACCTATGGCTTTTATTTTGAAAAGCAGATCATACAAAGGTGACAGTCAGGGTTTATCTGTTCTAACTACCAATACCACATTTACGGTTCATATGACCAGAACTTTGTTCAGTATGTTGTTTTTGTTTTTACAGTATAACCTGGGACTTCTTTTATCTTTAAGATTTTTGGAATATATGTTTGTTAGTTGTGTAGTTCTGTGAGTAGCAACTGGAATAAAATATATCTCCAGAGATGGAGACATATAGAACAGGTTATATAAAATTGATAACTGTGTTGTTTGTGCCCAAACTGATAAAGCACATATACAGTGCATTCAGAAAGTATTCAGACATCCTTTACCATTTTTCCATTTTGTTATGTAGCAGCCCGATACAATTGCTTAAACTCTTTTTTTTCTCATTCATCTAAACTCAGTACCATGTAATGACAGGGTGAAAACAGAATTTTGGGAATGTCTGTAAATGTATTAAAAAGAAAAAACAAATATAATATTTACATGCGTATTCAGACCCTTGAGTCCTTTTGGGTATGACACAACAAGCTTTGCACATCTGGATTGGGAGATTTTCTGCTGTTCTTTGCAATCCTATCAAGTTTGGTCATGTTGGATGGGGACAGTGGACAGCCATTTTCAGGTCTCTCCAAAGATGTTCAACAGGGTTCAAGTCAGGGATCTGGCTGGGGCACTCTTGGATGTTCAGTGTTGTCCCTAAACCACTCCTGTGTTGTCTTTGCTGTGTTTGAAGGTGATATATACATTAAGTAGATAGATAGAACATTATTTGAGCCTAATTGTTTTCACACAATGCATGTATACATTTATCCAATATCGTGTGGCAAAAATCCTTTTAAAAGGAGTTACCCAACAGTATGTTGCCTTACACTTTAATTCAGTCTATTCGTCAGTTAATGAGAAATTCGTTTGAAAACAGATTATCATTTTTGGTGTTTCCACCCAATATACAAAACAAGATGGTGGTGTAATCTCGCCATTAGGTAGGTAGCGTTTTGTAGCAGCGGTCACAGAGTTTGAAGGCAGGTTTATTCTAAGCTCAGTGATGGACAGTAAGCACCGGTGTTACACCGAATCACCGTCGACACTGATAGAACCAAACAAAACTTCCCGTTTCAATTTCTCTTAGCCACGCCTCAACCAAACTATGAAGGCGCTGTTTACCACCGCTCCTGTTCTCCAATGACAGTAGAGATTTTCACTGAGTAACGTCCGACTGGCCAATTACCTTTGTGTACGTAATGACGTGAAAATCATGCTACTCTGATCTCTGTGTTTCTAAATCGTGTAGTCACTGTGGGAAGCTAGCAGTAATTTCTGATATCTGGGAAGAAGTAGTGCGGTGTTGATCGTTTTTAGCGCAGCGTTCATCAGTCTTAGCGGCTAGGAACATACTACCACACCTTCATAATGGTAAGAACCGCATACATGAAGTTTTTGAGCTGTTGTGTAACCGGGTGTAAATGAGTCTTTGCTAAGCTAATGCTAATTGCACATAGGTATCTCCTGCATGTTACTAAAAGTGACATAATATAACAGCTGAGTTGATTTAACGCTAGGATTTACAAGTTAGCATCATTTACGTAGATAACTTTGTTTACTAACTAAGTATTACCTAACGTGCAGTAGATTACCATGGAGCTAACAGTGGATACTTAGCTTAGCCGCACATGAGCTAATGTTGTAGGCTAACGTTATTCTTCTTTTCTACATTCAGTTTCGGGAGACTTTGCTTTTATACCTGCGGCTCATTAGCTTCAACTGGATCTCAGCTATGTCAGCTCGATTCACCGTTTGTAGTGTTATAATTTACTTTAGAGCAAACTAACAGACATCACAGTTTCAAAAGTTCATTACCCAAGTGGTTAGCAATATGCCGGTGTGACAGATCCTGTTTTACATGCAATTTTCCTATTCTAATAATACTATGCATTATCCTGCTTTATAGTAGGGCTGTAATATAAGTTATTTATACCATCAGCTAATCTGCCTGTTCTTTTCGCAATCAGTCTATTGAATGTATGTAAGACTGATAAATACTAATCCCAATCTTTTTTAGCACAATTTGTCTTTTTGCTTAAAATGACTAAAACAAGCTCATTGATCAAAACTGTTGCCAATAAATGTACTGGCACCTGACTAATCAGTTTATCTATGAATTGAATTAGCACTGGCTGACACACTCTTCTCCTTTCCATCTTGATGCAGTCTATTATGTCTTACAATGGTGGGGCCGTCATGGCCATGCGGGGGAAGAACTGTGTGGCGATAGCAGCAGATCGGAGATTTGGCATTCAGGCTCAGATGGTCACCACAGATTTCCAGAAGATCTTCCCCATGGGAGACCGGCTATACATCGGGCTGGCTGGACTGGCCACTGATGTTCAGACAGTGTGAGTGGGCAAGGTGGCAAAGCAGCAGCATTTGACCCCCTCAGGAGTAATGGCAGGATTTCTTTGTAGCTCTACAAAATGATCTTAAATAATGGTACAGACAGACACATAAAAAGACACATAAAAAGCCTGGGGTTTAAGTTTGTTGTCACATTGATATTTCTTATCTCAGAAAGTAGTGAGAGACTATTGATAAGTGCAGTGACATCCATATAAAATGTATTAGGACTGACAGTAACTGGTAACTGTCAATCTTTTTACTGTGCATAGAGCCCAAAGGCTTAAATTCAGACTGAACCTGTATGAGCTGAAGGAGGGTCGTCAGATCAAGCCCAAGACCTTCATGAGCATGGTGTCCAACCTGTTGTACGAAAGGAGGTGAGTGCACTGAGCTTAATTTAGAGCTATCCTATTCATTTGTGTTAAGCTGAAAGGTGAAAGTCGAGGTGGTTAACATGCAAATCCATCGTTAGGTTTGGACCATATTACATCGAGCCTGTGATCGCCGGACTAGATCCCAAAACCTTTGAGCCATTCATCTGCTCCCTGGATTTGATTGGCTGCCCCATGGTGACTGAAGACTTTGTTGTGAGCGGCACTTGCTCAGAACAGATGTATGGCATGTGTGAATCATTGTGGGAGCCAGACATGGTAAGTAGTGTGTGAAGTCTGCATTAGGTGTTATGTCTTAGATTGTTTGCTGGATGCTAAATCACAATTACTACCAGTTTATTTATGTGCAAATGATCTTTCCCCTAATTTAGCACTGCTTAACCTTAATTTTGCAGTGTCCTACGTGCTAATGAAAACCTTAGTTTTGTATTATGTTGTACATTTAAAAGTAGTTAGTTTCAACTTCTGTATGTTGGAAATTGTCAGATTTAATTTTTGGTGTATAGAATTAAAAGGTCAAAATAGATTGTTTTCACAGCCAACAACTGACAGTATGGGAGGTGGACCTAGGACATCCACAAGTTTGCTTCAAATGTTCATGATGGTTAATTTGAGAAATGTGTCTGTGCAGGAACCAGAGGACCTGTTTGAGACCATCTCCCAGGCAATGCTGAATGCAGTCGATAGGGATGCGGTGTCTGGCATGGGTGTTGTTGTACATGTCATGTAAGTTAAGACAAGCACAGCATGTTGTGTGAAATAATACAGGTAGTTTTTGACAGCTGTTTTTCATTTCTCTGGCAGTGAGAAAGACAAGATCACCACACGGACCCTGAAGGCCAGGATGGACTAGCGCTTGTGTACCTCCCCACACTTCACCAACACAGATGTTTTGTATAAAAATGATAAACAATGCTTGTACTTTTTTGTTATTGTTGTTCAATAAATGAACATAAGATTAAATAATTAACTTGACTCATGTTATTGTTGAAAGACGTTGCACTTTGTTGCTACTGCTTTTTGCATGTTTTTGGAGATGGCACTAAACCAAAATGTCACATTTCTCAATTGAGGTTAAAATATAAAAAAATAAAGGAAAGTGAAGAAGGCATGGTTAGGTCACATGAAAAATTTATAACCTTTTTGTTTAATGTTCTGTGATTAGAGACGAGGAGTAGCTAGTATAATGAAACTTAAGTTATCTTTTTCTGGTCAGTTTTGTGATACACCTTATGTATGACCAAATGCATTGCTTTTTTGAAAGACTATTGGCCAGAGATTTTATATTCCTATCATTTGACATTTGTAACTTAAATCACATACTTTGTGAAAAAAAAAAAAATCACTATTGTGAAAAACGCTAATATGAATGTAGCATGTAGGCACATGTTTCTAGATCTAAAAATCCACATATATATGTATATGTATATATATATATGGAACAGTCTGAAGGATATTAGCACATCATAGCAAAAACTGAAAATAATATATGAACAGCCACTGAAAAAATAATCATAGCCAAACAACAAAAACAAGATAAAACTCCCTTTAATATGCAATGAATCATTTTCAAGTAACCTTTTTTCTAATGTCTGTTGGTAACAAAACAATACTGTATACAAACACAAAATTGCTACATTAATGTAAACAAGATATAAAAATGATCCTTATGGTAATAAAACAAGTATTTGCTGCAGATTTCCCCTTTTTAAGTGAGTTTTTATCTTAGAACAGCCTCCACCAAGCTCACGGTTAAAATTTCAAAAATATTCAAAAACAATATGGCAACGTAACATTCAAACACCAATTTTTTTTCTCTTTTTGTGGTTTTAGTCATAACACTCAGATGCTATGTTTCAATGGTGTGATGTTAACTTACTGGTACTGGAGTCTCATGTACACATCAGCCATGCATTTTTGAAATTGCATTCATTTACTTAATACACCATTATATATTAATGTGTTTATCCCCTGTCATTCCAATTTGTCAGCAGTACTTTTTTTGTTACTGAGTAAAAAGTCTGATGGCCACTGTCAAAGAGTTTGTCATGCAATCTGACCATTCTGCATCTGTGCGAGTGCATGTTGTTTACATCGTTGTGTGTCTAATGTAAATCATAAGAACAACAACAACAGAAACTGAAGAGACTGTACTAATGGACTGTTAACTGCTGAAGCTGACACACTTCTTCAAGGCATTAGTGAGACAGTTTCCGTGCTGGCGTGAGGAGTAACAAGCTGGCTGAGGACGACAGGGGAGCACATACATTAAAAATAAAATTAAAAAAAAGGACAGGGAGATTATCAGGATGTCACAAGTTTTCCTTGCAGTGGATGAGGGAGCCAGGGAGATGGTGGTGGTGTGTGTGTGTATTTTCATATGGAGGACAGTGTAACAGGCTTGCTGCATCCTTCTTGCCAGACTGGTCCTGGCTGTGGGAGGACACTGGTAGTTTTTTTTTCCTTTTAAAGAGGGGAGAAAAGGAGGGAGAGAATGGGAGATGGACCTACAGTAAGGTGGGAGAGAACTGAAATAAGTGCGTTTCTGGAGTGGGAGATGGGCAATGGGGGGTGAGTCTATGATAAGATGTTGGACATGAACTCGTAGAATCGTTTCGAGTACTGCTCCGGGTTCACTGTTGAGATTTCAGCCCCTGCCTGAGAAACACACACATGGAACAATATTTTTTGTTACTTGGCATAAAACGCACATGCAGGGGCCTAGAACCTGATGCACACCTTGGAAACCCCATTTACTGTTACATTTACAGTACAGCTGCAACTATTATTTTCATTAATGATTAATCTGGTAATCACTTATTCATTAAGCCTGTAAAATATCAGACAGAGAAAATGCCTGAGCATTACTCAGCAACAAGGGTTTGCAGCAGCAGCTGGCTAGGTAATTCAGAGTTATCCCAGCTGTGTTGCTATTCTAGGGATGTTCTTGTTCTTAAAGCTAGTTAGCCTGCTGAGGGTTCTTTAGTCTAGATAATCCACGGCTATGAAGAAAATAAACAGGTGACTTGTCAGAAAAGGCATTCTGTAAAAAAAAAAAAAATCAACTCTAATGAAACTTAATATGAATGAGTTTTAACAATTTACTACACTATTTTTTAAAAACAATATAATAAATTTGATGTATTTGTATATTCTTTTTATTTAATATTGAACATATTTTAATCTTATGTTGCTACATATTCTGCTGCCTTTTTTATGTGTAGCCATAAATGGAGGCATCATGACAGTTTTGAAACTCACCCCGTGCTTCACAGTTTTGGCAGCATGTGCAGCTTTTTTCTTAGCATCATAGTGCGTGAGGATGTCGATGATAGCCATGAAGTACACCTCCTTCTTCAGAGCACCTGGTACAAGAACAACAAATCACATCAGTTTTATCTGATAACATGTTGTTTGACACCCACATATAACTACTATTATTGTTGTTTGGGACAAACCTAAAGTTCTAAAGTGCCAAACCTTAGTTTTGAGGGCACTTAACTTTGTCAATACAGAGAATGAAGTTTGATTGTAATGTAGATTACTTGAACTGTGTGTTAAAAATGCCTGGAGTTTAAGGTAAATGCAACAAAAAAGATGAAAAACCAACATTATGCAAAGGTTCTTCAACAGACAATGAAACACTTAATGCAAAGCTGCAACTACAATCACTGTCAGAATGATGTTAAAGATCACGCTCACTGTCGTGACTCTTGATTGCGTAAACGTCCACAGAGGGATCAAACTCTCCAGGGCCAAAGAACCCTCCACAGTTGAGAGGGTTTCCAGGACTGTCGGGAGGAGTGCCGAAGGAGCCGGTGAGCGCGCCACCACCCATCCCATCGTTCTCATACTCCTCCTCCTCTCCTACACCCTCCACGTCCATCTCTTCCTGTTCTGCCCGCTCCACATCATGGATACCCACCAAGAGGCTGTAGTCCATGATCTTCAGGGTGGCCAGGAACTGTCTCACACACACACACACACACACACACACACACACACACACACACACACACACAATATAGAGAAACACCCCAATGCCTTATTGGCTTTCATACAGTCAAACAAGTCCAGTCCAATTTTCTATCCTAACAGTCTTAATGATCTGACAGACTGACAGATAGTCAGGGACTTGACAAAAAGGAGCTTCAAAACATGTATTCACTGCAACAAAACCGTGCTGATCTCTACAGTAGATTTGTGGGAAATGTGGCTGTTTCCTACCTCTACATCTCGTTTTAGCTTCTCCAAAAAGTACTTCTTGTTGTCATCTCCTATCTGCAGCTTGTGGCCTTCATTCAGGAAGTCATTATCTTTAAAGGTTGGGAGTTCTTTAGCCTGAGGAGAGAGAAACTGTCATTGCATCAAACAAAATCAGGAATACTTAGCCTGCATTGTATAAAGAATGCGGTCCCACATAGCTAGATAGATACTTCATTCATCCCCCATGGGATTAGGATTCTTGGTTGTATTTGGTAATGTGATTAATACAATTATTATAACAAATACACAGAGATAAAAGTCAAAACTAATGGTCCTTCAAAGATTTCCTGTCTGCCTGGCACAAGACACGCTGCCTGAACAAAGAATGAACAGCTTTCTACTGGCAGGTGCCAGGACTTTGCAGCACACAAAAAGTAAGCAGAGCTTTACACACTGAAAGCATAAGGCAGAACAGATGTTACTACAGGGAATACATCTGCTTACTAATAAACTACTTCATTTAGCTGTCATTTGACAGGTTTGTCTCTGGGGTGAGCTAAGGGCATTTATTTTTGGCCCACCACATCAGCAGCTGTCAGCACACAGAAATAAAACGTACCTTCTCCTTGTCACTGGCTTCCCTTGAGACTGTAGAACCCTAAAACAGGAGAAAATAAGAATTAAAATAGAATTCATTGAAGGCAGCTCAAGATACATCAGAGGCATTGTTTGCATATTACCACAGTATCCACAGACAGGCTCAGGAACTGTCAACATTAGAAAGGCTTTTCTCCACAGGATACAGACAGGAGGAGAGGCCTATGTTACTGTGTGAAAATGTTTTAGTGGGGAGTTAAGGGACATGCAAGCTCTATGCTGTGTTCAGCTGTGGTCATATTTGGCACAAACTCAGAATTATGAACAATCAATGCTCATAATACACTGGATTTGTAATCTCAAGTAACTTTTATGTGATTATAAACTTTCTCTCATTATTACACTAAAATGCGCCTTTGTTCCAACTTGGCTTAAAATGCCACAAGATAAATCACTATTCATGGACCTAATTAATGTTTGTGGCTTGATGTGTAATATTTAGAGCAATCTATTCACAGAAATTGAATACAGTATTCACAAATATGTTCAGAGTGCAATCACTGGAAAATACCATCAGTTGCATTTTTTTCAATCTTAGAATGAGCCATTTAAATCTATATAGGGAGTGGGTCTCCTTTCATGGAGTCAGCCATGCTATGCCGCCATGTTTCTACAGTAGCCAAGAATGGACAAATCAAACACTGGCTCTAGACAGTGTTTTAAAGGTGATGGGCAACCGTACCCTCCCTCATGCCTGGAAAGGGGCATAGGTTGTGAGGGGTGCTCAGAAGGTTGCATTCTGCAGTCTCACCACAGATATTAAACTAGTGGTGAAATAAATATTTTACAGCTTACATGATGCACCTTTAATAACTGTAACTTCAACTGTAATAAGAAAGTGCTCTGATTTATTTTGTTTAAATAAACCAAAACCAAAAAATATTAAATTTACACATTTATTTTCCTTTTTGTTTTTGAGCTTTTATCCCAATATTCTTGACTCCTGCCCTAACCTGAGAAATCATATTCCAACAGTCATATCCCATGTGTGTGGTAACCTACATATCCTACCTTCAGGTCATATTTGCGGTGTACAGTCAGGCGATGGCTGAATACATTCCGGGTCACCACCATGTAGGTCTCCACCCCATCCACTGTTAGTCGATACATGCCCAGGAACTGAGGGAGCAGCGTGTTGCCATGACATTCCACGATAAACTAAAGACAATCAGGGGAGGGGGGCACTGTTTGTAACAAGAGGTGTGGGAGCAAGGAATCAAATATTCACTATGAAACTTATTCAAACTAGACACAGCTCTGCTCTACAGGCTGCTGTGCATCATTTATAAACATGAGTTTAAATGTATCAGAGCACCCATACAACGTCCAGTATATCAACACGTAACAGAAATAAATGTTCTAAGTCAAAAATACTCTAGTGTGTGACTGTATTGCTGGGTCAGAGCCTGCACCTGGTGGTATTTCTTTAGGATGTTGTGCATCTCAGCAATGTCCTCACTGGACACAGTTTTGATTACAAATCGGTGGTCGTAGCTGGACAGGAAGCGGTTGCCAAAGCGACCCTGAGAGTCACTGTTGAGTGGAGCGCTCCTCGTCAGAGAGTTCTGCCAAACAGAAGACATCCAGGTACAGTCTTACTTCCACATCGACAACTTCCTAAGAGCTACTGAGAATTTTAGTTTCATACATCACGTTTGTTGTATCTTAGCTACAAGTAGTGCACCTGGTAGTCCTGGTCATCAATGCAGAATCTCTCCCTCAGGTTTCTGAACACCATGGGGCAGTACTCTTTGAACTTAAAGCGACTAGGCAGGTTTTCTCTGACAGGGAGAGGCAGAGAGCCATACGGTCAGTACAACAGACAGGAGCTCACAGGTTTGTTACGGAAAATGAGGAAGATCATTAACTGTTTGCAAATTATCGCTTGCTTATTGTTGGCTTTATTTCTGCTTTTTCTGCACTCTGCACAAACAACACAATACAGAATTGACATTTACAGCTACAGATCAGCTCCTTTTACAAATACATTTGTTATAATGAGTCTAACTTTAGGTGCTGACATTTTGTTTCATGAGAATTCAGTAAATTAATGAACCTGTAGCAGCAGATAACACATGTAATTCATTCTAAGTAAGCAAACCAAAGAAGTGCATTATCACAAAATAATTAGCACTCCAAAACTGTTACCAAAATGACTAAGCTTAAATTTGAAATGCAAAATGTAAAATCAAAGTTTCAGTGTGACTGTACTGCCTGTCTTCATACCGAAACTGTGATTTAGGATGTAATAATGTATTCTGGTATTTTTTAATCTGGGTCTTAGTCACATAATTGGGGCCATTCCGACTGAGTCATGCTTAATTGGGCACTTGTATTTTCTGACTCTACACAGCAGAGGTGGTAAGTGCAGTTAGCTTCAAAGTAAAAGCAGCCACAATTATGAGAATAAAAACATACAGGAAATCTCACTTCAAGTTACTTTGTGTTTCACATTTTAGCTACCTGACATAATAGAGTTTTAAGTGTCCTATTACTGTTGGTTGGTTGGTTTGTGATCACACATTTCTGTGATCAGTTTCACTTGAACACAACTTCATCCATCTTAACATGCTTAAAGCTGCATAAGCCCCAAAAAGACCAGACCAAACTGCAACAATGCAGACATAAAGCAACAGCACAGTTTCAACTAATAAGTCAACCTTGGAGGCACTGAGCCTGTAACAGTGGCCTAATTATTTCACAGTTAAAGTACTTTTTATTCAGTGCTCAAAATATTTTGCCTACTCTAATGTATAGGGCCAACTTCTCTGGTCATACTTGGTATTACTTGCAACCTTAACAGGCTTAAAGAAAACACTGTGCTGATTCAGCCCTATACTGCTACTTTGCCATCAGAATGATTTGAATTGCAAAGCTGTTCAGTTAAATGGTCAGTGAAGCTTTGACAACACTGTCTGTGAACACAACCAAACCCCACAGTAAACTTTTCATTGTCACATTATGGATGGTGGTATTTGTTCTCAAGACAGCAAATATTAGGCCATGTAGCACCAACTGCTTAACTGTAGCAGCATTGCTTTATGGGACAGACTGTCAATCATTTTGTGAAGGACAGCAGGTGTTCTGGTGGTGGGGCTGACACATGGATTACAAATCAACAGACTGTACTCACTACATCCAAGTTGTGATGTACCTACTTGTTAAATAGGTGGTTGTCCACTTTGATCTTACTGTAGGCTTTAAAGTCATCTGGCATCAGCATTACTGGTACAGGCACATTACTTAACTCGTTAATCTGAGGGACAGATGAGAGAAAGAGAGAGGTCAGACAGGAGCCTGAAGAAGAGGAAGCAGTCAATATATTTACACTAACAGATGGCACAGTTATTAAGGATTGATTAGAAATTAAAGCAGCAACATTTGCTATTTAAAAAGGCATAAAACAGACTCCTATGAAAGCACTAAACTGTTGTACCAAAAAGATTAAAGATATGCTGAATGCTATTATTTAATCAAGATCATATGATTAGGGTGAAACTGACGAAGCTATGTGTAAGCAATGTGTAAAAATAGGTGTTTAGCACTTTCATGTGACCTGCACAGGTTCTACCAAATCTCTTCCAACTGTTTACCAGTACCAACAATTAACTTTGGGACCAAAGGATAGGCTGACAGTCTCTCTTGCTATTGCTGGTAAGCCCCCATAGGCTGATCTTATCTGCTGAAACACATCCACAGCAAAAGCTCACACTGATGCACTTCAGGAAAATCTCCTTGCAGATTAGCAAGTCAACAGCCACACAGAAGAAATTGGGGGCAAAGACTGAAGAGATACCACTACCACCAGAAGAAAAGTTAATTCAAACAGGCTTTAAGGAAATACCTAGAAAGATAACAGAGACTGATCAAATGAAAGGGGTGACACATATCACGGGTGAGACAGAGAACAAAGCCTTTGTGGTGCTGTTTGGTAATTTAATACGGATTCTTATAGATTCCCTGTTGAATATGCAGCTGTTTGACCAGCACAACAGCTGCTTAGAACATTTGCTTTATTTGGGTGACGTCAGCTTCTGTGATCACATGCAAAGTTCATGAACAACCAATGTTACTTCAGTGATTACCCTATTCCAAACGTTTTGTCCCATACTCCCATACCATATTACATAAATACAACAAAACAGCCGTTAGCCAAAGATAATTAAAATAAGATTATAAAAGAAAATATGTGCAATAAAATTAAAATAACTGTATGCTGCACAGGTGTTTTAACTACTCTTTATGAACACACTGTGTCATTTGAAAAGACCATGCTGTTATTTCAATTGTCATTTAATAACACTGTATTGGGAGCACAATAAAATACAAACTCTCCATAAAGTTGAAGCTCTGGTGGATCTGAGGGACAATTATTTTCGGGAATGGCTTCAGGAAAACTCATTTACTGTTTCTGAGGGATTAACAGCATCAAACAGATGCAGCACATCACCTAAACACTGAGTGACACTGTGTGTAAGTAAAGTCCTCCAGCATCACAGCTACAGCACTATTAAAAATGCATACAACTTCTGACTGGAAGAAGAGAGCTTTGATGAGAAGTCTGTTTGATGTCTTGAATTGGCTTCCCACCCACACCTCAAATCACCAGGCCTGTGTGCTGCACCCACACACCCACTGCCATAGTTCAACCACTGAATTCTGGAGATACCGCAGTGATAACCTTATCATTAGCCACTTCATTAATTCCTTGGATGCATTTTATTAACTGTAACATTTCATTTAGCAAGTGTTTCTGGTTCTTAACTTATATGTTGCCGAGTTTAACACGGATTAATGTATACATACCTTTCCAGTGTCCCAGTGTTAATTTTACTATCGTTGGTCTGTCTTTACCAGCTTGGGCATTTAACCACATTTAAGTTACTGCCAATTACTATCAGAACTCATGTGTGGAAGAAGAGTCAGTTGACCACCCAAATGTTGACATATGACCACAACAGTACTGAATGGAGAGTGAAGTATTTTAACAGACACAAAATAAAGGAGCTGAGCGCAAATAAGAACTTGCGGTATCAACAAAGAAAAATGCAGACACCACCCACTTCTATTTATAGTAAATCGAAAAGTTTCAACCATGCACAACCCTTGGCACACCTGAATGGATGCTTTTCATGCATCAATCAAACTGTGCAAGGCTGGATGTCTGACACAACAGCCAAAAGGTGCACTGCACACTGGACAAGATCAAGCTGCTGGTGCAAACTCAATCCATCCATCACACGAGTATCGAATCTGTCCTTCACTGTGCTTTTCATAGCCAGAGGCAACCTCAGCCAAAAGTGAATGTGATATATTTTTCTTCTCTATTTATAGGGAAATGAGGTGATGGAAGTAAGTGCAGTAACTGGATGCATGCACAGAGCGTAGGAGCTGCAAACGAAAGCTCAGAGCAGGTTTATTTTAACAATAGGCAGGCTCGTGTTTTGCAGCTGTAAAGCTGAAAATCTGTGTAACCTGCTGCTCCGGCTGCCTGTCACACCCCTCCCACTCCATGCCTGCACTACAGCAACCGCAGCTCACGACTTGGCTCTTAAACACCTCGCTATCCATCATTTATGAGTGCAGACAGACACTGCTGTACTTTATGGGAAACTGCACGACCTGTCATGAACATGCTGGTCCGCTGATTATCATGCCAAATACTACCTTAACGTGTGCAACAAGGGGCGACTCAGGAACCTCAAACCGCGCCTATCCACCGCTGCAACACGTATGAAAACGACTAACGACTAGCTCAGCGCCGAGTCAGACTACAGACTCCTGTTAAACCACACTACTAGTTAAATACTTGACCAATGCCCATGAAACAGACAAATTACACGGCGAGCGGCAGCATCTAGACTGGCTTGACAGGTGAGGGCAGCTGGCTAACAAGCTAGCAGGCTAGCTAAATCAAAACAGCAGCATAAACAAAGTGCACGTTAGCAACAGCATGCCATTTAAAATGTGTTTACCGTATGGTTGACTCCCCACATTAAAACGCTGAGGATGGGCTCGCTCGCACGGAATAATTTCACTTTCTGTCCTATAAAATGCTTCTTTTTCGTCTTGGTTTTGCTAGCGCTGATGGGCGCTGCGCTGGTGCAGTTGGATGACATGTCTCCGGCTGGGAATTCAGGCGACGCTCCTCACTCACTGTCGTTCAGAGCCGCTAAACACAACACAAAAACTGCAAATTTAAGAGCGTTTAAAACATCTACAAGTGCATCGTGCCCGTCGTCCAAATCGCTGAGAGCCTGTGGATAGGGTAAGTGTCTCGTTGGGAGTCAGCGGTAGAGCACTGTGCGCCGTCACCACCCTTCCTCCTCCCGAGCAGGCCGCGGCGGAGTCCAGAGAGCAGCTAGCCGGCCATCGGGCTCCAGCAGCCTCACTCTTAGGTAAACCGGTAAACACTCGCGGGTCAGACCCTGTCCTTCCCCTTTAACACCCGAAACCCCACACTAACGTGATGCTGTTTCACTTGGCAGCAGTCCCATCGTTATGCGCCTGAGATTGTTGTCAGTCTCCACCAACCAGCGCTGCGTTAGGGGTCTCCTCAAGATGGCGTCTCTGCTACACTTCGCAGTCAACGGCGCCCCCAGCAGGCCGCCGGGAGAACTACAGGGGTCCCCACAGTGGGCCGCGGACCTACCCTGATGCACATAGGCAGTGTAGACGCGACCAGCACACAAATGTGGGCCCTGTTTTCTCAACATACTATAATTACTGTGATGCGTTGATTATACCTTTTATTACACCATTGCACAGGCTAAGGGAAACGCCAACTGACTGGCTCCTACACTGAGGAAAGATACTGCATCGCTGTATTTCCTAGTAGAAAAAAAGCAAATAAGTTCTGGCCCAGTCTTTTGCACTGCAGCAATAAAGAAACAATCTGCATGGCTGCATTATATTTGCAGAGAAGGCTGGATTAGCACTTGCTATTGTTTTTTTGAACGGTTTACAAATATTAATAGGGAATAGTTTTAAATAAAAGTTCTGTATTTTAACTTGTATATTGCTGTTGACCTCATGTTTGTAAACACAATAGCAAAAACTGACGAAAACACTGCAGTGAACAGATTATATTTCAGATGTTTGAGAAGCAGCACACGTTACAAACATAGTATTGCATAATTCTACAACCAAACAGACCATTTGATGTTTATCTTGCAAATCTCCTGCAAATGATGAATCAAATGACTTTTAGTAGCCACTTTAAGCTCAGCCTGTCTATTGTCCTCAGTTACATGGGAAGATGGTGATAATGGACCTGGCACTAATGTGTTTGTTTCTGAAACTGAAGGCAATGCTGCTTTATTCACCAGCAGGCTGACAAATATATCATAATCTATTGACATTAAACCAATTTGAGACACTGCTAGCTGACTGCATTGTGCTGTTTCCTCTCTCTCTCTCTCTCTCGTTCTCTTCTGTTTGGTTGCCATGATTTACTTTTTTTAAATGGTGTCATTACTTTAAGGCTTCCTGTACCCTCTAAGTGGTACAGATAATAGATGGATGGACAAATGATTGCTTCAGAGTTCACCTGAAGGATTCAGCATCATCACAACGGTGTGAACAGTTTTGTGGGTGTGTAGCAGGATTCTGAAATGCAGTTGCTCAGTAATATGAGCCAGTTCAGTGTTTGTTGCTTCACCCACCATCTTTCAGAGACACCAAGAACATACCAGGATCAGAATCAGGTTTATTGCCAAGTATGTTGGACACAAGGAATTTGACAGTGGTTCTCAGTGTGTTTGTCACAGCAGTTCACACAATATGTACATAGATTTATTAAATTTAAGTGGGGGGAAATAGAATAGAATACCAACAGAATAGGAATAGACATAGAAATAGAAATAACATTAGGAGTAGGTCAAGTCCAGAGAGTAGAAGAACTTCTGAGTATTGTATATTTAGAATATTTACAGTTGTTAGAGATACAATAATTACAGTTGTTATTCACAGTTATTGCACCAATTACGTTTATTGCACTACCACAAAACATCTTAGCTGTTATCTTTTACCATCACTTTGATAACAGATCTAAATAAAGTATGTCACCATGGTGAAACCTTTGGGTGACATTATTGTGATTCCTAATTGGGTCACAGAGTGTCACATCCCTAAAGTCTGACAACACTGTACAGAGGCTATGGCATACCTTCACTCATGTATTGTAGCCACTGCTGTGACTCAGTTACACCATTTCTTAGTAAAGACAACACTGATACTTCAAACATACAGATATTTCTCAAAATGAAGATAAAACTAGAGTCAAGCAAAGCAGGTACACTGGAGGTAATGCAAAGTGTAAAGGCTAATGAGTTTTACCTACTGGATGTTTATTGCTGTTCACGTGTAACAATTAAATTAAAATACCATATTTAAAGCAACACCAAGCTCATTTGACTATTATGGTTAGTACCAGTCAGCCTTTTTAAACAGCTGGAGAAAAATCAGTACTGTATCAGCCTGGGCACTTATGGAAGAAAACCTGCTTTAAAAGGACATTGAGTTTGAAAGGCAGGTGGGGTCAAACAAACAGATACTACTGAGTCGCATTATCAGAAGCTGTAGAATTCAGGCAGTATATCTCACCATCTGCTGCTTTGAAGCTTGTGAGTCCTCCAGCTTTATGGAAATGCAATATTAAAATACTGAGGTGCCACTTAAAAAACATTTATGCATGTACAGCTACACTATTACAGTCACACAACTGTAAGGAAACCTATAAAAAAAAATCAAAGGATTTCTTAAGTATCTATTTTGTGAGAACACAATTTATATGTGACCAGTATTGACCAACTTTATTTTTCTCTTTGTCTTCCTGTCATGTGTCCAATGGATCAAACTAAACCCTCCTCAGTAGCACTGTGCCTTAGTCTGTCTTTTTCATTCAGGGACAAAGGCTTTTCTGACTTCTATTAGGGATGGAAAGAGTCCTGAATGTCTTACCACATTGTTATTCTTTTGGGTGATTGTCAGTGTTTTATTTATTCTGACCATGGAAACACCACACTGTATGAATCATATTAACGTTTGCTGTCCTGCTAGTATTGTTGAGCTGCCTTTATTCTTAGTATGTTTTACTGTTAAACCACTAATTTTACATATGATCAAAACAAAAATCATTTTGTGTGTTTGTCTGGACTGTTGCAAGCATAATTAAAAATGTGTGAGTGTACTGAGTGTAACTTCAATTGATATTAACTGATTACCTACTGAAAATAACTCAAAGCAGTAATTTATTTGAGTGGATGACTTTTAATAGCCACTTTAAGCTTAACAGTATGTATAAAAAATGACTTATTTTATCATGTTTAAATGCATTATTCCCATTGATTAATTATTCTATTTATTATTTCTAATCTGATAATTATATTTTTTTTGTTTTTAAAAATTGACGTAAATAAAAACGAAACAAGACCTGAAATTTGCCACTTAAATTTCATGCCTTTGTGGGCCAGCTTGAAAGCTCGGGCCCGGGGACCTGAGGCCTGCAGGGCCTCTCTAAGCAATGCAGAGAAACTCATTTAGAGCCAGGATCACACACAGACAGAGGGCGTGGCAGCACCAACTCCTGTGCAACTTAATGAAATAAATGAATAAAACAAAGGCTACTAAAAAGAAAGAAATGCGGCGGCTATCCCGTGCAGGACAGGCGGTGTGTAAAAGCGATCGGGGCCTGCAGAGATCCAGTGGCTGCCCTGTGTGCCCCGTGAGCGAGGCGACAAAATAATATCACGTGATCCAAAATGGGCAGTCCTCTGACGGTGCTGAAAAAAGCCATTTTCTGGCGCTGCTGCAAATTCTGTCCAAGTCCAAATAATTTACCTGGATCCTCGGTGGGAGGAGAGGGAAACTTTTATGTCTAATCAGGTAGGAACGACGCATCGGTGATCGCTGTTTATCGGGCACATCGCACCGCCGTTTGCTGAGGCGCACACAAAGTGCACGGTGTCACATTTTGAGCCTCTCTTGTTCGTCTCCTGATACAGCCCTGTCAGTGAATTTAAGATGGCTGCTTTGCCAGTGTGATTTTCTGTGGCTCCGCACCCCCATCGGTGTCGGTGTTTTCAGTGGATGTGTTCGGTGGCGGAGCTCGGTCGGAAGGCGCAGCTCCGGAGAAATGGAAACGCTCTTTGTTGGTCCGCTGGTCGAGCAGCAGAGCTGATGCACAAGATGAGGCCACACCGGGGCTATTCAATGATCGGCTGCTGTGTACCACCACACAGCCTGCGATTAACTGCTCGACTCCTGCTCTCATCACGTCTTATTTTTTTTGGTTTCTTAATCGCTACAGCATGTCATTAGAGTTGTTTTTGTCGGACACGGGTTCTCTTTGTTGTGGTTTCACAACCCGCTGTCCCAAGGACGAGCTGCAGACATTGTCTAAGAGGAGCTCTGTGGAAGCCACTCACTGACCATATGGGACAAGACTAATAACCTAAACAAGCAGTGTGCACATTTCCAAGGTCTACTGTGCCCTGCTGTGGTGCAACAGCCTCTTATGTTATTATTTGCTTCCTCTGCAGATCTGTCCAGATGGATACCATGCAGCCCAGCCGGATTAAAATCACAGATCTGAATCCACACCTCACATGCCCACTGTGCGCTGGTTACTTGATTGATGCTACAACCATCGTAGAGTGCCTGCACTCCTGTAAGTAACGAAAGCAACACGCTGTATGCGTGCTGTTGAGATCAGTATAGACCTTACGGTTTCATACATATTAAACAGAGCTCCTGTTGTTGTATTGCTGGGGTGAGCATGACGTGACGCCCCGCTTTAATGCTTATTTTTAAAGTCAGGCCTGTGTGAAGGCCACTTCAGGGAACATCTGTGTGCTCAGTAATAATGTGACACGTGAAATATCATTTTCATTTTTGTTGATGTTGTGTACCAGGTGTTGCCTATGCAGGCTGCTGATTTTTATATTATATTTTAGGGACCTTCCAACAGTTGCAATAAAAATGTAACTAAAGTAGTGTTGCATTATTATAGTACATTGCTTTGCAGTTGTCGATTCCACTCGATGAACTAGATGCAGCACTGATGATGTGTTCTAACATATATCTGTGTTTTGCTCTGTAGTCTGTAAGACATGCATTGTTGCCTTCCTGGAGACAAACAAGTTCTGCCCTCGATGTGACGTTCAGGTTCACAAGACGTGTCCACAGCTCAGCATCAGGTTAGCTGGAATGGTTTATACCAGGTTTTGCATTTTTTTGGGGGGGAAAACAGCACACCTGAATGCCAAATGTATCATCCCTAATAATGTATATCTTTTTCTTTTTTTTTTTCTAGAGCGGACAAAACTCTACAAGATATTGTTTATAAGCTTGTTCCGGGGTTGTTCAAAGGTTAGACCACTTTTATTTGAGGCTGTAAAACAACAAATAAGTCTAAAAGCCAGATCAGTCGCAGTCGCCGTCTGAGGTTTTCTTTTCATGATACCTTTCTTTCTGGATCCAGATGAGATGAAACGGAGGCGGGACTTCTATGCAGAGAACCGTGTGCTGGAACCAGGGGAAGTGGTGGAGACGTTCAACATAGCAGAGGATGAAATCATCAGTCTGTCCATACAGTTCTATGAGAGGAACAAGTGAGTCTCTTGTTTTCCAGTTTTGCACAAAAATAATGGTGTAAATTCTCAATGTTGGGTCTGTTAATGGGGAAGTCCCTGCTGGGAGAGGTGTAAAAAGATGACACATACTTACCTGGCCATGCACAAAGCAAATGATGGAGTAGAATTACTTAAATAATTCATGTTAAAGTAGAAAAAAAAAAACAGATTAGTCTCAGGAAAAGCACTGGTTCCCATTCTCTGAGAGACATGCTTTAACAAAAAGGTTCCAGTTAAACTCTCAGTACATTTCAGTGAATATGCTTTTCTGTGCAAAGGAAATAATTAATTACTATTTTAACACCTTTTCTTTGTGTGAAATATTTTTCTGCAGAAACAGTGAGAGGCAGTGTTCAGAGGTGGAAGGAGACAAGGTAAAACCCGAGTTGAAGTGAAGTTGAGGCCTGCACTCTTGATGTTTAATGTGGTTTTGTGGTCCTCGCTCTGCATTGACGTGCCCTGTTTCTGCTCTCTTCTTTGTTCTCAGTCCAACGGTAAACGCTTCCTGCAGTGCCCGGCAGCCATGTCCGTCATGCACTTAGCAAAGTTCCTCCGAAGCAAGATGGACATTCCCAACAACTACCGGGTAATTAGATACAAGGCAACCTTACTATGAACTTACCCATAATACACGGTTGAAGGTAAAATAATATCAAATATGCTGCACACATGAAGCGCCGACTGAAGCGCAGTGTACAAGAAAGGAGTGACAAATGCTGGCTTAAAATAGCTACTTATACTATGTTACATATTTGTAGCGCTTAACAAGTGAAATCAGATACAAACAAGCAGAATAGGCCCTAAAGCCCAGTCTCATATAACTGCCAACAGTGGTGGCTTTGCAGATACCACAGTTCTTACTAAATAGGAGACATCATTGCTGTTTAAAGTTCCCAGTATCTTGGACTCACAACCAGAAGGCAGACATGAACGTTTTTCCCCCACTCTGATGTTTCTGTTTATCTAATATACGATGTGAATGTCCCAGAAAGCTTAGCGGCTAGCGACGCTGCATACACAGTACAAGGTAAATTGCCATCATTAATAACGGAACTCCCACAGCTCTGGGATGTTTCTGGTCAAAACTAGTAGTTAGTATCAGTTAGTAGTAGTTAACTCATAGTTAGAGTAACTGCACAAGGATACCTTGACCAAAGTCTAAATCATTTAAAGATGGTGTTAATTGATGTAATGTAATTTGCATGCCTGTTGACCCATCTCCACTATTTTGGTTTCCCATTGCATTATTATGGTCATGTCCTCTTCTCCCTTGATCCGAGCCTGACAGCAGCTTGCATGCTGGTGAACTGATGAGCACCATTTTTGCTCAAATAATGTGGTGCCAGTTAGCTGGAGGTAGAGACTCAAAACTTAGTGTCATGTTTTAATTTTTCAACTTTTATGCAGGAGTTAAAGGCCAGTGGAAGTCAAACTGGTATGGTAGCAGTACAGGACTTCAGCAGTAGGTTCACCAGTACTGTGTTAATATTCATTCAAAGCTGGGATGGCAGTTGGTTAGTGTGCCGCAGATCACTGTTTAACTCTGTTTGACTCTTTAACTTAGGATTTTTCTTAATATCTAAATATTTTTCTAACCTGCAAACAGTAGGATTACTGGGGTGAACTCTGGCTCATGGTGCTGCTTTAGTTCAAAACTATTTTGGAGAAATCTGGTCAAAACTTTATTGGAACTTCAACTCACTTTGACACGTTAAGTTACTGAAATGGCAGGTATATGCATCACCTGTCAAACCCTGCTGAAGTCATGAGCTGGAGATTGCTGTTTTCTGCTTGTATCTTTGCTTTTGAACAGTGCAACTGTGTCTTACAGGTGGAGGTGTTGTATGGGGATGAGCCCTTGAAGGATTACTACACACTAATGGATATCGCCTACTTCTACGAGTGGAGACGAGTAGGTTTTTAAGTTTTTGACAGTTTGATGCATGTTGTATGTTTTTAGACCAGAGTTCCTACCACCTGAAATTTACTCCTCTGAACATTTGGTAGGTGGATGCTTGGAGTTATGACTCTCCAATCTCTGTGATTATTAGGGATGATGTGTGGGTTTGTTTTTCTCACAGCATACAATGTGAATGCTGTTCAGTTTTTTAGACTTGTTTACTACAAGCTGATTTCATCAGAAATTGGTGTCAAATAACAAGTGGTGGCCAAAAAGAAAACAAGATATTCTGAAAACAATCAATTACTATGAATTTGATAAAACGGGAACATTGCCAGCATGGTCACTTATATTTATTTTTATATTCTAGTTGTGTTGGATAATTTGGCATGATAGTTTCATCTTATGAGATCCGTTCCTTTGGTTTGATCTGTTGCTGTATGGTTGACCATTTGCTATAAACTCTTGATAAACCTGTTAGAGATTCTTTACCTAAGAATGAAGTGAGACAGACATGTCATGCTATGTTCATGTGAATGAAGGAGCAAGTCACCCAATGTAACAGTGTGGCCCACAGATGTGTTTTACATAGTTTCGACAACAGTGGAGCTCTGGTTCAGTTATAGTAGGTTTTGGCTTCCTAGATCACACTTGTTAGTAGGATCAGTTCATTAATGGTGTCTTTTCAGGGAGTAGTTGAAAAATAAAGGTTATAACTCATCTCACGTTAAATTGTAACATCAAAATTGTAAAATAAATTTAGTCCTGTCTGTAAAATCGCCAAACAAATGTCCTATCAGCTACTAAAACCGTGTCTTTCTCTGGGCAGACTGGACCCATCCCCCTTCAATATCTGGTCAAACCCACCCGGAAGCGAAGGAGGCCGTCCCAGTCTGCAGCCCAGGGCCACTCTGATGGCGTCAACACCAGCCCGACGTCAGAGAGCGATTCCCAAAGTGACAAAGTCCACAGTCCTGCTGCACCCCAGCCCCCACGAGCCTCCTTGCAGCCCAACCCTGCGTCCCACAACCCGTCTCCCGCCATCCAAAGCTCCAACGGTACCACTGTGCCCAACAACGCTCAGCGACACACTCTCGCCTCCAAACAGGGCACCAACACTCGCAAGGTGACTGTCAACGGCACGAGCTCTGCGGCTGGCAAAGAAGAGGCGAGGGGAGGCGACAAAAGCGGTTTGCCGCCGACGACCTAACATGTCCAAATCAGTAGGGAGGACAGTGTTTGAATTGCTCCCTTCTTTCTTTCTGCAGAGCAAAAAAGACGAGCTCAAGCCCTTTTCCTTCTGGACAAATGGAAGGCAGATTACTGTTATCTTTCAGCAGGAAAGACTGAAAACGTGCAGCCAAATAGACACTTGTATGTATGTGTGTGTTTGTGTTAGACTAGAACAGTGCACACATACAAACTGTACAGTATGTATCAAATGTGAGCATGTGTGTATACATATGTATAAACTTATCTTTTATACAAGATTGTAATCATTTTGTATTGTATATGCAGTGGGTCTCTTTCATTTCCATAGTTTCCATCAATATCAACTTGGCTTCCAAAAGACATGAGACAAAATGCTGAAATGCATCGCAGTGCACATCACTGCAAGTGTTGGATGTAAAGAAAAAAAAGCTAGGTAATATTTGCCTTCCAACAGTCCTGTTGTTAACTGCTGTATAAAATGTCCAGTATAAGCAATTGCTCATCAGGTCACATGCATACATTTCACAAAACTGTTGATGCACTTTGTTAAGTTCAGATCACAGTCCAAACCAACCAGTATTTTCCAACAGGAGAAGAATTTCTGTTCTACAGAATTTCAAGCACTACTGTGCTTTGCAAACATACATTTATCAGCACACTACATTCTCTCACGGCAGTCAAAAAAAATCAAAAGGGATTTGAAAATTTGGCCATGTATATTGTAGTTCCATACATTTCAACATTCCTTTTGTTTCTTTTCAACAAACGATACTTTTTTTTTTTTTTTTTTCTTTAAATCTGCCATACGTGCATGTTTTAGGTCAATAAAATGTTTACTTACTAGGTTTTTCTGACCTGACTGTCCTGTGTATGATTTCCAGATGAACAGGTTGTGTGCGTGGTACATTGCAAAACATACCAGTATGTACAAGACAAAAATTGAAGTCAGTTTATTAATAGAGCAGTGTATAAGTCTTAAAGTCTATTTTTCAGTAGGAGCCTGTGAAGAGAGGCCAGTGCTGGAGAGATGTGGTGTCTTTGTTCCTGTGAGCAGGAAGGCTGGCTGACTGAGTCCTACAAAGTGAGTTGCAGTAGTTGAGGCAAATAAATGCATGTACTATAATTTAAAAGCATTTCTTAAATTTTAAACAGGGATTGGACTGGTACTATCTGACCAGTGTGCAAAATGATCCTGACATGAATTAAAGCAGAGTGTTGAAATACATTGGAACAACACCTGCAACCAGGTATAGTGACTATGTTGATTCCCCAGTCAACATGAAATGTACTGGATATTAATACTTTGAATGAGTTCTCCTTAAATGCACAAAATAGGAAAATGATAAGTGTGGAATCAACTCACCTTTAACAGTGTCATCAAAAACTAAACATCACAAAAAGAAGCATTCATTGCTGAACGGTCTAACTGACAACTCAGTGTATACTGTACATTTCTTCATTTAACTGAAGGGCATATAAATAGATAAAGGTGTTAATATACGGCACTTTCATTAAAGCTTTATATGACACTGATTCTGTGGGATGAAATTATACATTTCTTTATGCACAGACTTCACAGCATTAAACATCAATCACTAGAGCTTTAAAATTCTAGCCAATGGACTGCCAATACTTTTTTTATCTGCAACACTATTCACAGTGACTTAATACAACCAGACATGATAAAGGACAGCTTTATGGGGTGGCTAAATGTCATGCTAGACAAGTGGATCACAGTATATATCATTAACCCATAATGTTTCTGCAACACATTAAGGTGACTGACCACTGACTGTGGTTAGGGGGCTGTGGTATCAGCCTATTTGCAGTGAGTGATCATAGTATGATGTTCTGCGTTCATGGAGTGCACTGACAGACAGAGCCAGTTGAACACATTTCTGTCTCTAGCCCCGGACAACAAGCTTGTTCTCCCAGTTCAGGACTGACATTTTTTTTTTTTTTCACCTCTCAGTCAAACCAAATTCGGCAGTAATCTTCCTGCCTCAACAGTCAGTTTGGTCATGTAGAGGAGCAGATACAATGAAGTCCTGCTTGTGTGTGCCATCACAGTACGGTGGGTTGTTCGTGTACTTACAACCACACAACCAAACTGTGGCGTCTTTGTCCGGGATGAAGCGTAGGGGGAACAAGCCCTGGGCTTTAAACTTGTGGGATCCATCGCAGAAAGGCTAAAAGGTAAAGACGCAGTCAGAGAACGTTCTTTTGTTGTAGCCCAGACAGGACTGAGACAAGAGGATGTTACAGGTGGTTCTCACCTGATTCCTGCTGTGCCCACAGGTGCACCACGAGTAACGCTTTCCACCAACCAGCTCCACTTTGAAAGGCTTCTTAGAGGGGATGACTGGTTCAGGAGGAACTGTTGAGAGCTGCATCTGTGGACAGTAATCAGTTTCTTTTATTATAAGCAGCAGCACTATCAGGTGCCAAGTTCTCTGAAGGAAAGGTAAATATGCATTAACTCTAAAATGTATTTAGCTGCTGTTTAAAACTCCTACATACCCACCATACACAGGTGTCTGCTCTTGCTTAGCGCTTCTGCTAGGACTGTTTGTGTGACTGATCAGCATCTTCCTGACTCGCCTTTATCACAGCAGACATGTTCACACATCCCAGCAGGAAAAGCACTGGATTAATCAACACTGAAAACTCCTTTTAGGTGAGCTAGCTCCAGGGTTGGAGTGTTCTGCAAATTTGCCAGAAAAACACCAAAACTGGATCTAAATTGTAGGGCAGGGTTCTCCAACTCCAGTCCTCGAGGTCCTCTGCCCTGCTTGTTTTCCAACTATCCCTGCCCTACCCACTGTTGATTACCAGGTGTGTTCAGCCATTTGAAGGACTGGAGTTGGACACACCTCGCTGCAGGGGTAAGTGCACAGAAGCAAAGGCCTCAGCAGGCTATGACTGAAAAAAAAGGTGAGTGGGAATGGGAGTATGTGTGTGCTTGAGTGGTCTAGTACTTCTGTGATGCATCTCTTTCAGCTGATAATTGCAACAAGTAAAATAATCATTTTAAAAAGTAGAACTCAGAGGTTTGGGTTCTAAAGTAACTGTGTAATAGTCATCACATATTTCTAAGCTTCCACATGGTAGAACAGCTGTTGCTGTGTCCTAAGTGTCTGAGAATTGGACCCTAGACAGCAATGTGGATAACCACACCCAGACCCAGACCAGTTATTGACAAAAAACAAAAAACAAACAAACAAAAAAACCAAAACACTAAAAACCTTGACATTTGCTAATGAAAGACCAACAAATTACAGTTAGGTAATAATCTTTAGTATCACCCCTTGTAGGGAAATATAAATGTCTAATCTTAAAAGCTTCAGCCAACCAGCACCTTTATCACCTGTTTTCTAATTCATTGAAATATAACATTTGCAAAAGGGAATACTGAAAAGACTTAATTTACCTTGGAAGCTGCTGTAACACGCAGCCCAGGCTGCCTCAAGGGGAAACTAATCCACCTGTGGTCTAACTTGGCCACCAACGTGCTCATGTTTCCAGACTTCAGATAAGACGGAAATCCGAGGAAATAACACAATGCTTCACAGTGCAACAGCTGACCGAGGAACACTTCCTCAAGAGTCATGTGTTAGTAGTTGAACCAATCAGGAGGCGGCTGTCGGTCAGTGGCAGATTAAAGTCAAAGAGATGAACGAATCGATGAATGAACAAATCAATCCTGTATAGGATTATTCACCACGAACCCTAAGACTAGGACTGACACGTCTTAAGGTCTAAACCTGTGCTCATTAGGTTTTGACTTGGTGAATACCAATATTTTGGGGATCCAGTGTTCAGATATTTGACAATCATTAAGCCTAGAAAAATTAAAACAAATTAAAATTAAGACGTGCTGAAAATGCATAAAAAGTGTCTATAGTGACTGAATACATTTAGCTGCCATTTACTGCTGATGGAGAGCAGTAGAATGAAGTAATTCTTTAATTCTCCATGAAAAACCCAATAATAGCAAAAACAAGAAAAAACAGCTGGAAATTAGGTCACCATAGAGAAACTGATACACTGTTCATTTGCATTTTCAAAGACAAATATTGAAATATATCCTACACACACACATATATATATATATATATATATATTAAAGATTAGTTGAAAGAAATGCACATCCAGAGTTGCAAAAAAAAAAAAAAAAAACCCCCCAAAAACGTGATGAAGAAATTCAGGTCTACAACATGATGTGTGTGTGATGAGGATACGAGGCCTGAGGACCATCAGTATTCCCATTACTGTGCTGCTTCAGCATGAGGACTTTTGAGAACTTGCTTGCTCTGTATGTAACAGACGCAACAACAGTTTTAAAGCACTTTATTGGCTTATGCATTTGTATAAGAAAGTGAAATACAAAAAAAATATTCAAAAGCTGTGCAGTCTATACAGAGAAAATACCTGACAAGTATGATGATGATAAATCATTGCACAATATTTGAACCCATCTTCCCAATAAAAACAGCCGTAAACGTATGTTGTCATGCCAAAGGTGATGGCTTTTACAAGAATACAATCTTACATGATTCTGCTGATTTTTTTTTTTTTTTTTTTCTTCTTAACATTTATTGCAGTTACTGCTGCTGGACACCACATGACATCTTGAATGCTGGTCACTTAAAGACACCTTTCACGGACTTCACTACATCCTGGACGATCACTGTAAAATGCGAGCCATCGCAGTAAGGTGCATTTTTTGTTTGCTTACAGGCACACAGCAGCACCCTGCTGTCTTTGTCAGGGGTGAAGGCAACAGGAGAGATGCCTGGTGCTTTTGACCTGTGAGTTCCATCGCAGAAAGGCTGACAGAGAGTGAGCAAAACATATTTTTAATGAGATAACTTGATAAATCTGACGTGAGAACTCTTCTAAACCATACTACAGCAAATGGATTATTAGTACTACATAACACAGAATAAAACTTCATCTGAATTTCTCCATATCACTCTGTAGTGTGCTCCAACACAAAGATGTAAGTATAAGAATGAGTGAGGAAATGCGTGAGTGAGGAAATTGGTACAGCCTGTCTGACAATTTCATGGCCCCACCACGCCACACATGCTCACCTGTTTCTTGCTGTGTCCACAGGCACACCAGGCGTAGCGTTTCCCAGCAGACACCTTCACTATGTAGGGCAGCCGGGCAGCAGGGATGGGCTGCGTGGATTGCTGACAGCACTGCACCTGCAGACAAAACGCACCATCATACGTAACACACAGCACTGGATGACAACATAAGAAATATACTGTCAGACTCACTTTATTATTTATATAAATAAATGCCTTCAGGTGCCTTTCCTTTAGGCTCTTTAGCAAAAAACACAAAACAAAAAAATGCAGGTGCGCTGAAAAGTCATCAAGGGATCGTCCAGTTTATTTCCACATTCAGCTGCTTCTGTAATGACTGAACTGTGAAAGTTAAAATATACAGTGGTAAGAAAAAGTATTGAAATTTACTAAGTCACAGAAATAGACAATCATATTAGTCACAACAGACAAACACAATGTGCTTAAGCTGATGATGCACACTCAATTTTAACGTCTCATGTGTTTATTGAAAACGTGAGGACTAACTACCTCAACAAAAATTAATTGGAGTCAGTAGTTTTGGAGTCCAGTTGATGAGTTGGAGTTCGGCCACATGCTTAGTAGAGGCTGGGTAAAGCAGCAGTACAAGGACCCTGAACGCTGATGAAAATTCACCACAGAATGGCTTTAGAAAAAGAAACTGTGCCTTTTGGAGTTGCCCACTCAGAGCCTGGACCATAACCTCTTAGAGATGCTGTGGAATAACTTCAAGAAAGCTGTTCACACCAGACATCCTACAAATGTGTCTTGAGCCGAAGCAGTTCTGCGAAGAGGAATTGTCCAAAATTTCTCCTGAATGTGGAACAGGTCTGATCAAGTACTTGCTTGATGTCACTGCTGCCAAAGCAGGTTTGTGTGTTTTCAGCTTCAGCACGTTGTGTTTGCCTATTGTGGTGACTTAGAAGAAAGATCAGATTGCAGTTAATTCCAAGGGGTTTACATACTTTTTCTTGCCACTGTAGATGCATCCCTGTGGTCACATGAAGGTATCTCTTGAACCTCTGATGAAATTGTAATGTAATTGTAATTGTAATGGAATAATCAGAATCTTTTCAGAGGGGGGAACAAACTGGATATAACACATCACTTCTGATTATCAGAGCTTTAGGTGCACAGTGTTAATATTACCAGCTACTAAGAAAACATTCAGAGAAAGTGATGTTTGCGTTGGAACAATTAGATTTCATTATTGAAATTTAACACGTTAGTATAATTGAACAAAAACAGTGTGAAGCAGAAACCTGAGATCTCTAATCAACTGAAGAAGAAGCCACTTGGATGAGTGGTGAAATGTTTTTTCTCAGCAACAAGCAGTCCAGCTGCCATGACTCACTTCACTTGGTCGACTGAGAATCTTCACAAGACGAAAAACAAAAAAAAAAGAGATTTCTCGTCTGTTGGAAATGTTTTTTTTTTTTATGTACCTATGAGTAACAAAAAGTGGGCCTTCTCTCAGTTGTTCAGCTAATAACAAAATAACAACACCAGCCATTGGTGCCAGGTGGGTGAGCCTTTCCTACTTGAAGGTGCTGCTTAGTCAGTTGTTCATCCTAGCTGATGTGGGGATGAAGGCTGTAGTTCCCAGTGCAGCCAGGCAGGGGTCAGTTTGATCTGTGGGCTCACACATATCTGTACACTTAGTGTTCCTAATGCTTCGGTTTGTTTGCTCAGTAATGAACACAACAGCTTTGATTAAAGTCATAACACAACCAGCTACAGAGAACGAAAAGAAAAATGATCCCTTTTGTGTATTATATCGACTGTGTATTCTGTACTGTAGACTGTCTAGGACTTTCTACCTCCAAAGATGCAATAGGCTACAACATGTAAATGCAGTATTTTTTGCTGACTGCACTCAATATCTTATTTCACTCTCAAGACTATCAACCGTCCCTTGCCCTCACTTGGACCACTGCAAATGCCTGCACAGACCTCACCTTGGACCAGGACGCAGGCAAAACGACCACAGGTCGTCTGAGGGCCAGCGCGTATCCTCTACGCACTGCGACTATTAGTCTGAGTGCGTTCATTGTATCCGGGTTAGCGTTAAATGGACTAGACGCTAATGTTGCTGTTTGTGCACAGACCTCAGGTCAAAGTTACAAAACGAGCTCTTCTGTCACGGGGCAGCTGATTGGCTGGTGACGACAGGACTCTTCTTCGTCTGTTTTTTTCCTACGTTGGTTTGAAAACGTAATGGCGCATTACCGCCACCAACTGAACAGAGTATGAATCGAAACCTGAACCTTTTGCTCACCCTAAAAACAGGACTTTACCACAAGCCCCCAGTATCATAAGCACACTAATTTAATGAGTACACTTAAAATGCCCCCCAAAAAATTTTTACATTTACTTTCTGAGTATGCACACTCAGAAAATACAAGCCTAAAGATCTGGCGATTCCATTAACTGTTTCATGTAAATAACTTTGCTCTATCCACCAAGTATCCAAAACCCCACAACATAATGTAATTAGTGTCACCAAAAATAGCAGAAATATATCAAACCACTGGCTGCACCGACTGAAGGGAAGAACACTCCTCTGTAAAGCTGAGGACTGCTCTAGTTGGGTGTACCTTTATATGTTCACAGGATTCCTTGAAAAACCATTGATGAAATGCTGTTATTACCCATTGAAGAGAAGAAAAACTGTTGTAATGAATTCATATGAGATCATGATTATAGGATTGATATTTTTCAAAAGTAGTAAATATCTACAGGCTTCCCTGGGTGGTAGTTCATTTTTACAGGTGAAAGAACATACATATCCTTGCAGTGTCAAACTAAATATTCGGTACTAATATTGCTTACTGTATAAACCAATTCTGTCACTTACTTTCAATGAAAAGCACCAAGTACAAGAACACAGACTGCTGACAGGTCATTCACCACCCAAGAGGAAAGTGTAAAACAACTCAGAAAATACATTTATTAACAAAAAAGTTGTTGCAATTCATCCTTTTAATTTTACACACAAAAATATCAAAATACTTTACAGGGCTTTTTATCTGAATATTGTCAAATTCATTCTGATCAATTCTCAAACAAATACACTGTACAATGACAACGTGCTTGTCCTTTTTAATATTCAGTGCTCATTTCATTTCTTTTCTTTTGTCAGGGAACAATGCATTTAAAATTATGCATAGTTATTACTTGGTATTCAGCAATATATTTCAGACATCACTGCATTTCATGCAATTCATATCCCGATAGGTAACTCGCTCTCCATCAGACCTCTTACAGAACCAGGTGCTTAAATGTTGTAATACATAAAATATACACAGTACGACATTCATGGAACATGAATTATCTGGTTACCCAAACTTCAAAGCTTAAACAATGAATGTGTTTTTGTACAAACACATCAAAGTATACAATTTTATTCCAACAAAAGTGAATAGGTACTAAAAAACAATTTACAGTTGGGCCCAAAGCGCCCCAGTGCAACATGTGAAAGAAAGCGCTTCAGAAATTCACCAATCCTCAGTCAATCTACTGGACATGGCTATGTGTCTGGGCTTTGCCTCAGCTGAGAGGCTGCTCATTAGCACATACCTAGTAAAATTATAGTCCCCCCACTTGGAGTCACGTCAATGCGCTGGCTCATGTCTTTATCAACATTCTCCTTTTGTCATTGCTACAGTATTCACCACCGACTAGTGAGCTGCTTGAAGTTCCTTACTGACGTCTACATCTGCTGCTAACGAAACAACCTAGCGCACAAGATATCACATGTATGGGAGATCATGTTCAAGACTGCAAACAGAAGCGAGAGAACTTTTAAAAGGCCTAATATAATATTGAAAAACAGAAAAAAATGATAAAATAATCACCTACTTTGAGGGTAATCAAAGAATTTCAGTGGCCTTTGTTAGTGAAACAGAGGCATCACATGATGAAGTGGAATGGAAAGAGAAGCTTATAGTCTATATGTTGGCTTAAGTTATGAACATGGGCTCAAACAGCCATGCAGTAAATGCCAACATAACAACAATTGGCAATTCATTGTCTTCTCAGTGCTGATAACAGCTACACTATGTATCATATACTACTGTGACAGGACTTTAATTATAGTTTACATCTTGGCTGCCCCCAGCCTTCTTCTTATGACACCGCTGTGCAAGCTCTACTGTATCAACAAGTCATTGTTTCTCAGTTCTCTGGAGCACAAACAACTAAACATTGCATCTTAACACAAAACTTACAATAGAAAGTTATTTGACACTTTATAGTTACAACTATACGGTTATTCACACATCTCAACTGTTGAAATCATCAGTCATCTATCGAAAGTATATATGGGTTTTGGAAGAGGGCTTTCCCTTTACTAATGTGCCCCTTCACGTACCCAAGATAAAAAAAAAAAAAAACAAACAAAAAAAAACAACACTATCAAAGAAAGACGACGAGAGAGTAAGCCTTTGGGCTCATGGTTTCTCTGTACATCTGGTATCATTAAGGCATTATCTATCCAGTATTGCTAAAATAACGACTAGTTTGTGGACATGAAAAGAACCTCTATGTATTAAAGTAACATAAAAAATGACATTTCAGGACAGAGTGCAAAATACTCATATAAATGAAAAACCTGTAAGTCCCTAGTGGTCTATTAAGTACCAAGCATCCTTTATAAGGAACTGTGTAGATGGTTAGTTTGCTCTGTTAGCTACTAACATGCAAAGTGCACACATTTAGGAAAAAATGAAAAATTCCTTACTTACAAATTCCAAATGTTTGGTTTCATCTGCTTAATCTCGACAGCAACTGGAAGGATATAAAAGTCTTTAGAAAATCTTATGGTTTAGAATAAAAACCTGGTGCTCAACGTTCAGTTTAATGCCAGTCTCTGGTGGATGACAGTGCCATTTTGGATGCATGGGTTGTGTGCCATTTTTGCATTTACATGAGTTAATACCTTAGAATTAACACCAAGTTATTTGGTGTCCATTTATATCCAGTGAAGGCTGTTGTGGTAATGAGTCATTAAAATGTCAACAATGGAAAGAGGTAATAACTAGCTTAATGTCGAAATGCCACTAACCACACATGGGAAAGGACACTATTCTTATTTTTTACATAATAAATGCCTGTGAGAGGCTGCAACATATAGAATATCTTGGTGGGGAAACAACAAAGGGAAGACAAAATATCAAGGAAGACAGTTGAGGTTGCTGATTCTCACCGACTCAATGGAAACCCTGGTACATGCCACAGAGGGAATTCATGAACAGTCAGTGCTTGAGAAGTCAGGGAAGAGACAACTGAGTTCATACTTCAAATCAAAAGCCTACACAGCACCCGCAGGGATGAACAGGAAGTCTGGCCCTGCCTTTATAGGCAGCCTCTTTAATCTAGCTAACAAATTAGTGCAATTTAAGAAGAGACCACTGAATTCATGTTCTCTGAAAGCTGCCTACACAAAAAAACCTATGAGAAGAACCTCTGACACAAAGAACTTCAACACAAAAAAATGTCATTTTGATGTTCAGTCCATCTTGTTATACATTCATAAAAGAGAGTTTAAGATGAAGATGACAGAGATGGAAAGATGTTCAAATGTTTTCTAAGTTGACCTCAATTCTTTAAGTGGGTGTGCAAGGCCTGATATCTTCATTTGAGTTGAACATCTGTTAGTGAGAGATGTCATCCGTTCTTGTCTCCACCTTCTCCTGCAGCCTGAAGACACAATCACATTTTTTAAATTTCTAAAAGTAAAAAAAAAATAAAAATAGCATTGTATGAGAAATCCTGCAGTATTACTCACCCCAGACTTGTGAAGCACACTGTCCTGCAGTCCAAAGAGGCCGCCTCCCTGGGCGGGTGACGCTGTAGCTGAAGACAGCAGGTTGGGTGACTGGGCGATCATGGGTGAGTTTGGGGTGGACGTGAGTGCGCTTGACAGTGTAAGGCGCTGCAGCTCCCTCTGCCTCTGCAGCATCTGGCACACCACCACTTGCTGCTCCTGGTGGTCGGGTTGGACACAACAGGTTTATAAAGACAACTGTGAGATGGTCTACAGTCAGAAATCTGAGAGCTTTTAAGAAGTACTCTGGTGAGTTTTTGACTGCAAGCAACATACATTGATTGGTGGCTGTATGACATCACACAATTTTCGGGTTTGGCATTGCAAACTTTAAGACTGATATCTTAAGGTCTATGTGCTTTCAAGTTATGCTGTAAATAAATCTTAGATATATCAAATCAGCTTTTCAACTGTTTATTTACCTCTTTTGTGTAACATGTTTAACATGTATAACAACTGATCCAAGGCATAATAGTCATAAGCAACACACTTCACAGTCACACAGGAAACAAATGAGTTTCTATATTTACCAGGTGTCACAGTGCCTGACTGCTTCTACCATCCCCAGACTTTTACCAGTTTGCAATTCAAATAAGAAAATGAGTGGTGGCTGGTTTGCTCTTGCTGAAGAAAACTCCATTTAGTTATCCTCATACAACGGCTTCACTTTCTGCATGTGCTGGAGATTTCTTTTGAAATGTATGAAATAACCAGCTTTTCCATCAATCTACTCTATAACCACTGCCAAAGCCAAAATGTTATGTAATAATTTTTTTGTAAATGTATTAAAAATCAAAAATCACGCATGTGTGCAACCAACAGTACTACTACTACTAATAATAATGATAATATTTGTATTTTTGGTTGGTAGACTTTTGTGTGGAAATGTTTGTGACCCCCCAAGCGTGTGGTTTAAGGGGGTTCTACAGCTCAAGATAGTCGGGTGTTATTCTGTCACCGCTATCTGGAAGGAGTGAACTGGTTGTCCAGGTGGTGTGATAGTTCTGATTAAATTACATTTTCTACCCAGAGGACAGTTGTTGTGTACCTGAATGCGACGTAAATCAAATATGGCCAAAAAGTGGTGAATACTCCAGAAAGAATTCTCCACATCACATCCACAAAATGTGTGCAATGTGAAACTGTGTAAGAGTGAGTTTCATTACTGGAGTGAAGTTCTGTGAGGTGAGGAACTGCTGGAGCTGCTGCTGCTCGAGGAGAAGCTGCTTCTGCTGCTCTGAAAGGAGTGAAGACCTGAAACAACAACACACTGGCTCATGAGTCTAAATAAACACAGACATATCCATGGATAGGTTAATGTCAACACAATTAAATATAACAACAACTCATTTTCACATGGATTTCTTTAGCTGATTTATACCCATGACTGCATACGTACGGGCTCAAGCTCTTAGGAAGCTGAAAACTCTGTGCCAGTGCCTGGGGGTTGAGTGGTGGAGGCTGGGGACGCAGAGCAGGGAGTGCAAGTTGAGGAGCGTTCTGCACAGGAGACTGGATCACACCGTTCAAACTACCCAGCACACCATTAATATTTAGCTGAGGACTTCCTGCAAGGGACGCCATAAGTCCGCCTGCCACAGGCAGAGAGGAGCTGGCAGCCTGACTGATGGTCCCCATGCCGTCACTAAGACCTCGACTCAGGCCATTGAGCAGGGGCTGGCTAAAGGAGGCAGGGCTCTGCTGAGGAGGAGGAGTACTCTGGAAGGACAGGGATGAGCTACTGCGGGACGGACTACCAGAGCGGAGGTCCTGGAACACAGAGAGGAAAGGTGCATTTTAGTTACGGAGCTGTCAGCTTGCTTTTGTATTCACTGATTTTATGAAAGTGAAAGAAGAAACTATGGCACAAGAAATATATTGTCAGTGTACAGCTGCCAGTACCAGACCACATCAATTATGACTATCATCACTGTAATGATGGTGGAACCGAGACATTTCTTGCTATAAAGAGGCTTAAAAGGCAGGTTTAAACCTGTATAACGCGTTCAAGGTTGGAAAGGATCTACAGGTTCTCACCTCAGACGAGGTAACAAAAGAGGTGTCATTCAGGAAACAGCTTTTGGACAGGGGACTCTTATTGGTGCTCAGGGGGTCTAAGGAACAGAGAGGTACAAACACAGGGTCAAAACTACAAAATTAATCTTTTGTATTGTCACTACTGACCCTTATAACATTTCACATCGATAACTGATTGCTGTCTTCATTTCAACTATGCGCTAATGAATTTACTGTAAGGAATCACTTGAAATTAAACATTAAAGATGTGTTGTGAAGTTGCACTGGGGAGGAAAGGGAAAGTTTTTTTAATAATAAGTATGATGAAGAACCTGACCTTGGCTGGACGACAGGAAGTTGATGTGGGCAGAGCTGTGCATGGATCCCTGTGCAGAATGAACATGTGGAGGAAAAGGCACAGCCAGCTCTGTGTTAAGCAGCTGCAGCCGTTCCTTCTTTGCTGTCAGGCTGAGGATCTGGTCCTGGAGGCGCTGGTTCTCCTGCTGCAGGGAGTGTAGTGACTGGAGCATTTCCACAACTTAAAAGGCAGGGAGGAGAGATTTAACATCATTAACAAAACAGCATATTGGAATGTGACAAGTATGGAAAGCACTGAAGGGCAATGTGTGCAACAGTGAAAGAATTTGAGATGCTCAGCTCATAAGTTTGAAATGTCAGTTTTCCAAATAATTCAAAAGAAACTTATTCAGGGTAACTTGGTGGTATAGTGATTAGCCATTGACCATGAACTTCCCCAGCTGCTTTTGCTGCATGTTATTCTGCATCTATCTCTCTCATCAGTTTCTCCCTACTGTCTGCTAATTAAGGCATAAAAAAAAAAAGAAAAAATTCCAGGCAACATTAAAGAAATATCAACTAAGTATGTGGTGTTTTCTGTGAGGTCAAAGCAAATGGAGATCAACATAATGTATGTTATGTAATTGTTATTTCTGATTTAGATAAAAAGTAGACTTTTCATTTCATCATGAAGTGATGCACAGCAATCATGAAGAGGTGAACCAAAAAATATACCTGGCATGAGTCCCTGAAATCACCTTCACAATTCAAACACTGCAATTGTTTTCCTTCACAACAATTCAGGAAATCTGTCTTAACTTACAGCATGTTGTTAAATTCACTTGACAGAAAAGCCAGAACTGTATATCATATTACCAATAGTTTGTATTGCATGGATCAGGATAAGTTAGTCATGGTAAAACAAACCATCAACAATAGATGGACAAACATTTGTCACAAAGCAGATCCAGTAACCTGCACTGAGCTTTTCTTTAAGCCATTTTAAACAGCCTGTGCACCCTCACAGATGTTTCCACTTATTCTGACAGACGAGGCCCCAGCCTAGGCTGGCCAGAGCTGTGCTGGAAAATGCGGTCACCATTCTACTATGTCCTAAACCAACCTGTATTTGCTACCTGGCGTGCTTGGTTTACCTTTAAGATATTTTATTTGACTGTCTCTCAGTGTAAAATGCATAAATTGTGTAATCCTGTTGTAATTTTTAAAAACTAAGACAAACAGTGGTGGCAATGATGATGATTCTACTTTATAGTAGTCAATAAGGTCTGAAGTAGAATTTCACCTCTATCCTCTGAATGCTTTCTAGAAGATTTTTTATGAAGGAAAAACAAACACTCCTCACTTTCATTTCTGCCATGCAGAACAGCAGTAAACACTCAGTATAAAGTGAACTCTGGCTGTGGCACAGACGAATATATTTAAGAGGGAGACTGCAGGGCATTTCTGCAGTGTGTATACCAAGTTGTACTGTGTATTAGATATACACAATTAAGAGATATTGCCTGGGGAAAAAAGAAGGGTCCATGTTTGATTTTGAGCGAGGAAATATTGAAAGACAATGGTAGAAATGATAGAATGAACAAAAAAAACAAACAAACAAAAAGATAGAAAGTATAAGACAAACTGGAAAAACTAGAACAGTATTGGGTTAAAAAAAGAAGAAGCCAAGAATAGATTAGAAAGCTAGTGCCAGTTGATGATGTCCTCAGAGAAAAAATGAGTCAGAATAAGAGGCAGTGAGCAATCTGATTCAGGAGAAACAGACATGAGAAACAAGGCTGCTGGAGCTACTTTTGATTCTTGTGGCATGCTGTCTCTCATGGTGTTGTTTTCACAGCGTCCACAGTTACATGTGATGTCTAAATAGAGACAGGTACTGTTCTCACATATACAGAAGCAGGTAACTAGAATCATGACTAGAATTCAGTGAACAGCTCAGCCAAAAAAAGTTTTTTTCCTTCTTTGGCTTTTGTATCTGTGCTATAATTTGGGTGTTATACAGAAATTTATTTTTTGGTCTTATTTCTTTAATCATGTTCTCTGACCAGGTGGGGACCACTGGTGTACTCTATTATGTCTCTTTTTCAGGCTCACTCACTGTTGACTCCCATCTCTCCGTTGCCGTGCTTCTCCAGCAGGAGCTCAATGTGGGAGGTGGCTGGAGGGACATTCTCAGGACGGGCTCTAACTCCTGTGCCCAACCCATCTCTCTGGTCAAACAGAAGGGGAAGGCAGCTCATGGGAGACCTGAATGTAAATGAGGAGAAAACAGCAGGGAGTGAGAACACTTTAAGAAGCCATTGCTGCTGTGCCTGTGGTTAGTATTTCTTCTCAAAACCACCCAGTTACTTCAGTAGTTAACCAGCTGCCATTTTCCCATTTCCCATTGCTGTTAGTTGATATACAAACTGATAGTACTACATGTACACTTTCAGTGTGGCCCAGGATTAACATGAAAGATTAAGATGAAAGAAAGAGACTTACTGTGAGGAAAGACTCTCTCTTGGTGAGTTCCCCTGACATGGGAAGCGACAGTCATCGAGGTCAGACTCTGAGAACAGGAGCGGAGACTCATGAACTTCTGTTTTTTGAATTCATCACTTCTCATTGTTAAAACATGATGTCTGTCGTGCGATATGAATAGATAAAAAGTCAGATTCTAAGAAGGGGAAGAATATTTGTGTCCTAAGGATCTTTCTTGTGCAAGTTCCCCTTAAACTACCTTCAGTTTCTTAGCAAATGCAGGTGAATCATGCTGATCTCTGGATTCAGGCTTCCACTCACCGTGCAGTGAGGTCTGGGCTTGGCTCAGTAGTGGCGGCAGTGTTGGGGCTGTGGAGAGACAGCTGGTGAAAGGCTGAGTGGAGGTTAGGCTATAGGAGGTGCTGGAACCTGGATGGACCTACGAGACAATGAAAATCAACACCTGGCTGACAAAGACCATTAGATCATTTCACCTAAAACATGTTGGAAATTAGGACACCAGTTTGCCCACACTACATGCGATGTCCCCAAACAGCTTTTATTTCTGCTTCATATCTAATTTTAAAAAAAAGTAATTTTCATAAATTATTGTGGTTGATTGTCATATCGTTAATAGATTACTTGACTAATTATTTCCGCTCGATACATACGTGGAATGGAGCACTGTAACCTAACAATTTCTCATGAGCCATGAATAATTCATTAGTAATTTAAATGTAAAGTAAGTTTTCCAGTCTAAAGACATGACTTCATATTGCTTTATTCAACTAACAGTTCAAAACTGAAAGACATTTATATATGACATATAAAAAAATAGTCCCATTTCTGAAGGTAGAACCAGCAATACCAACAGTGTTGGCAAAATAACTGAAACTAATTAAAGGGACTGTGCAGTGGTACTGATAAAGTACAGGTCTAAAGAACCTCAATTTACTTTCTGTCTGAAGTACCTGTGTGTTTGAGACAGCACTGAGTGATGTGAGAGGGAGTGAGGACACATGGGATGGAAGAAGTCCTGAGGAGAGAGGGGTGCTACACATGCCCCCTCCCAAGGACAAGGACGTGCTACACACCCCTCCGCCCAGGGAGAGAGGGGTACTACAGACACCCCCCCCCAGAGTGAGAGGGTCCTTGACACTGGAGTAGACACCTGACAAGCAGAGGAATAAAGTCAGATTTCAAAAATTACATTTGTTTCATCACAGACCCCAAAAGATAAGCACGTGTGGCACCTGAGAGCTCACGTACATGAGAGGATCTGAAAGTAGGGCAGGAAATCTACCAGTCAGAGATGTGCAGCACACACCAAAACCACTATCTAGGACAGTATCTGTGCCTCACACAGATTTAATAACTACTGTGAGACAGAATTACTAAATACTCTGACATGTAAAAGAAGTTGTATGGGGGGAAAAAAAAGAGTGCCATGACACCTTATCTTTTCACCTTATCTGTCCTGCAGGGCTCTTATTTACTACAACTTGATCTGCTACACCATGAGGTACTGATATACAGATAAGCTGCTACTCTATGTGCTGACATGGCACGTGTGGAATGGAAACATTTCAACACTTTACAGTCAAAGTGCAAATGAACACACCAAAGCAAAAACAGATAATGATAGGATTTTTTTCTGCACACACAGGAAGCTAGAGGGCTACCACACACACACCCACTCACAGAGACTCACCAGAGCTGAGCAGTGAGTTGCCACGGCCTGTGGAAAAACTGCCGACAGAGGAAGAGGAGAAAGACGAGGAAGAGGTGGAGGTGGGAGGGACCGTGGAGGGGAAAGCGGGGTGTGGGATGGTAGATGGGCTCATGTAGAGTGAGGATGTTAGCGCTGGTGGAAGAGGAGCTGTGTGGTGGTGGTGGTGCTCTTCTTCCCTTCTCTCTCGGTTCTTGCTGCCCCGTGGGCGCCCCGGACCATGACGGCTCTTCTTGTTGCCCCGGTGCCGCCTCTCTCGGGGCAGTGGCGGGGGTGTGGCTTTGTCCTCCAGGTCTGCCTCCTCCAGGATAGGTGGCGTACTCAGCTGAGATGGCTTGCAGAGAGACTTGGAGGGTTTATAGTCCCCTGAGGAGGACATCTTGCGAATCTTGCTGCTGGTTCCCAGCCCTGATGAGGAGGTGATGCGCATGATAGACCCAAAAGTTGAGATGGTGACCTTGTTTTCAAAAGGGCTCGAGTTGCCCTCTGACCTGTCATGATTCTGTGGCCCTGCCAGTGGGCCATCAGCAGGAGTCAGTGCTGGTGGCTTGTGGTATTTACTGTCGTCCTCCTCATCTTTCACCTCCCCCTTTTCATCGTCCTCCTCGTCCTCATCCTCCTGGACTGCAGGTCTCCTGTGACGCTCCTTGCGCTCTTCTCCACTGTGGTCATCACCTCCTCGGTCATGGTCACGCTCCAGTCGGGAGGAAGTAGAGAACTGATGAAAATCCTGAGTGGAAGACAGGGAGCCACCTCCTAGAGAAACCCAAACACAGGGATGAAAAACACACTTGGTTGTCTTTATGTCAATTTCTTCTGCCAGCTTTATCTTGCTCTCTAACTTAATCGGTGCCTAAACATTTCATTGTTCCTTTCTTACCTGTGTTAAAAGGACTGGAAGAGCAGGAGGAGGAAGAGCAGCTCTTGCCAGTGCTTCCTGTCTTTTTACTGCGATGACTGTGACTGTGTGAGCTCAGCTTCTTGGTCTTCCCCTCACTGTCCTTGGTGCTGTGATGACTGGAGGTGATCTGCACCAACACACATGTTGTAACAACATTAGTTTTTACTCATTTTATAGAATAAAGTGAAAGTGACAACTCTTTACAAATATGTTACATTAAACTTGACATTACTTGTCAAAATATTTTTTTAACAACAGTGATTCAGGTACTATGGCATCAAGACTTTTCTGAATTTTAAATTCTCTCTTAGAGTGACTGACATCTTCAGTGTGTATACCTTTTCTATGCTGCTGCTTGTCACTGAGGAGCCCAAGCTGTCAGAGGATTTCTTATGGCGTTCTTTTTGCCGAATCTTGTCTTTATGACTCTGAAAACACATACATACATACATACAAACACACTTTGTCTCTTCCTCCTGTGTGTGTTCATTTCTCCCATGTGCATGTGTCAGCAACATCTGCCCAGATCATATTCTTCATATGTGTTTACTGTCTTTAAATTTGTCATCCTGATTGTTCATACTGTAAAAGTACTATTTGCTCTGTTCTGTTCTCTATTTCTGTTCTGTGAAAGATCCCTCATCTGTTTTTTTTTTTTTGAGTGCTGTATAGACTGAAAAGCCCTTTAAAACAAATTTGTGATTTTGGTGATATTGGGCTATATAAGCAACATTTGATTTGTAACCTACACATCAATAAGATAAAACCAGGCAAATCTTAACCATTCCAACATTATACATATTTGCACACATGCAATTACTAGGGCTGGGTGTCATTTAAAAAATAATTTTTCTAGTAATGCCAATAATATGATGCTATTTTAATACCAGTACTATACCTCTTTGCAATACCTTAAACCAAAACTATGAGTCTAACCTCATATTCAATGCCAACTTTTGGTCCTTTACACTGACCCAAATAAAGCTGGTGCTTACCTTCCTCTGTCTGTGGTGGTGGTGTTTGTCCTGTGGGGGAGAGCTGGAGCGCCCCCTAGAATGACTGAAGGAGCTACTTGTATTCTCGCTGGAGCGTAACTTCTTCTGCTGTAAAATACAAAAGGAGGTTCGCATTGTATCAACATCAAGTAAAATCTAAAAAGCTACTGGGCCTCTATCATATAATTCATTAACAAAATCATTTTGAAAAATACCCTGATCCACAACCATCTCATGACGCTGTGTCTGCTAAATATACAGCTCCAGGAAGCAGTCACCTAGCTTAAAATAAAGACTGAAAACAACTATTCTGCCTTTGTCCAAAGGTAAAAAAATCACTTACCAGCACATCTACACAGCTGTTATGTGCCAGACTATTTCTTGGCTGGCTGCACTTTCTAGAGTCTTGCTGCCGCCATGAGGCTGCCAGGCAACCAGTGAAGCCGCCAGGAAGTCACTGGGCCTGGCCAAGAAATAGTTTGGCACATAAGCTCCTAAGCTGAATAATGATGGGAATGTGAACTGGCAATTTGATTATGAGGCTCAAAGTAAGCCAAAGGCAAAGGTGGTGGTCACAGGAACAAAACAGCAGTTAGGTTTACTGGTGATCAGGAAAGACCTTACAGGGATGGAAGGGACCATTTCTGAGATTTTTACCATTTTGTTGTAGTGATGCTTGCAGTAGCCACAGTATTTCACGTTGTCAGCTTCTGGGCCTTCTTCTTCACACAGCAGACCAGCCATCTGAGCACTGAACACAGGGTGTCACAAGGTAAGGCAAGGGAGGAAACAAGATAGCAAAGACCGAATTGTGGACAGCACCAGGCCATTCTTTCTCAGAACTGGCTGCAGTTCATTTGAAGTAACTTGTAAACAGAGATAATTTACATTTTATACATATACAAGTGAATATGTTCATAGACTAATATGTTACATAAAGTAATTTATATTTAAAAGTGCTCCTGCTTTCTTAGATCTTACATGATGGCCAGCCACTTAACAGATGTGATTGACCAACTTGCTGGTCATCTTTCAAAAAATGTCACCATACTATAGATGACACAGACATTTACATATACACACACACAACTTCACACGTACCAGGTAACATGAAAAGCTTGTCTGCAACCCTGTCTGTTGCAGGTCATACAGGCCCCACAGGCAGCCTTGCTCTCCCTCCCATGGTCCTCACAGATATAACAGGGCTGGTGGAGCAGCAAAGATGTGGAAAGCGGTTGATGAACAGAGAGAGGCACATTAGTTATCATCACCAGTAGGTATTCGGCCACAAAACGAGCTAGGTTCACAGAAAACTGTTGCTGTTTCACAAAAAAAGTGGAAAGCTGAGCTCCGTTTATCCTGTTCCATTTGTTGCAACAGTGCTACCACAGCAAACTCAAATGTTTATGTTATTTCACCATTAAAGTGAGCCATTGTGATCGTAGTGCAGGGAAGATAAAATGCTTCTTAATTTGAGCCCAGCTGCAGGGATGTTGTAAATGATTAGGAAGGTTTCCTGTCAGGAGAACAGATGGGGTTTTGAAACAGTGCATACTTTCCTCAATGCTTGCTGCTTTGTACAGCAAAACTGTTAAACACATGTTTGGAGGTGATGTGAAAAAAATTTACATCCAAGTTGTGTATCTGCTTGCCAAAGAATGCTTTAACTTTGCATCATGATGCTGCAAAGCTTTCCTCATGGACACTTCTTGTAATTTCCTTATAGTGTTCACGAGGGATTGTTTAATAATAAGCTGCAGGGCATGAGGGCACACACGTTGATGCAGCTCAACATTCACCATTTTCAAAATGACTGATTTTAGAGCTCAAGATTGGAATTCTCATGTCCACAAAATCCATGTATAGTATATACATGTTTGCACACAAGCAGAAACGCGCGCACACACACACACACACACACGCAGTTTTTCCCCAGTGAAGGTTTGGGGGTGGGGGCAGAAGAGGCCTAGCAACAGGTGCGGGACAAAAGAACAGCAGGCTCTTTACCTTAACACTTCAGCCCTCTGTGTTTCACCTTTTCTCTCCCTTTCCCTCTGTCCTCCTCTACTCCCCACATCCTATTCAGCTCTCTGCTACTTTTAGAGGATATCAACTATACTAGGTCAGAGACATAACTACGGCGAGCATGTAAAAGGAAGAGTGGCTTCTCAAGTTTTCGCTGTCCATTGTAACGTTGTCTAGGAATGCAGACAGCAAAATCTGGATGAATGGATCTGACGGGGGAAAGCTGCATGCAATTTACTGTAGCTGACACAGTAATATGAAACCAGGCACTCAAACTCTCACATGTGGGCATTTATATGCAGACACACACACATGCACACACGCACACACACACACACACACACACACATGCACACATGCAGCAGGTCAGTGACTGGCTTCTCGATCCAATGAGTTAAATGTTTATTTCTTTGTACTCTACATCAAGTACTTCTATATACACTCTGCCAATGATCAAACACCACACAGACAAGAAGGGTAAGAGGTACATGCAGTTACAAGACAGCTGATGTATGATAAAGCCATAACAACCTAAAACTGATCTGTGGTTCACTATACAAACACTATACACTAGCAGAATACTTCAAAACCATTTCTGAAAATTTAAGCATGACTCCAAATATGAAGAGGGATATGTACTGCCTGTTCCACCATAGATGATCTTCTTCTGCATGTTAGGACCCTGTGTGAGGTCAACTTATCTTTGTATTTCATCAGTCAGTACGCAGCAAAAGAAAAGTGCTTCATAAGTTAACATGTAGCCAGTGTTCATTTATGCAACATATAGAGACTATGTGAAGAACTGACTTAAAGAGAGTGAATAGTATCAGTTTGTGATGCTCAGTACTAATTATGTTAGTGTTATGTTATGTTAATTAACTAATGAATCGAAATTAATCAGTTGTTTTAACTATAAAACATAAAAAATGACAAATACCCAGTCATCCCAGAGCCCAAGGTGATGCTGTCAGACTGATTTTCATCTGACCAACAGTCCAAAAACCCAAAAGAGATCCCATTCTTATTGTCAGAGAAAGTAGATGAATGTGTGTCATTCTTCAACAGAAATGACTAGGAACTTCTACACTACACTTTGATACATCACAACGGATAATTTGTGACTAATGGTAAATGTGCTTATGGTAAATGTACTTTCTTTTTTTTCTCCCCCAACCTGACTCAACTACTTCTACTTCAGCTTGAAATATCTCACAGATTGACTTTCAACAATCTCCAGAGCAGGCATGATCTTGCCACATTCAACTCGGAGTTTGTACAGGATGTGTAGGTGGAGGGAGCAATTGTGATTATGAGCAAAACTGTTTTTCCCGTTAAGGGAGAAATGAGAGCTGTGAGGCTTCCCACAAGTCTTAAAGCTGCGTCACATCACTGTTTTGCTGAAGCTACTGTTATTTTGGGGGGAAAAAAAAATCATTGTGTGGTATTTTCAAAGTAAAGTTCCAACTTAACTTTAAGAACTTACAACTACAAACATTCACTGTATCTGCATTGAAATTTGCTGTGTGATGCCAGTGTTGCTGCGTAAGCAAACATCTGCACAATTTGTAAATAGAAAAGAGGTAAATGTGAATCTGATCAAGCTTTAAGTCACAACTTCAGCTGTCTTCACCTGTCCATAAGACCAACATCATCTCCAGAAAAGAATGGTGGGGAGCACAGACTGTTAAAGATAATGCCTCATAGCATTGCAGCTTGTCCTATATTCCTAAATTTGACTCATGATGTCCAACTTTAATGATGACCTAAAGACAAGTAGCTGTTGATGTGATGTGTGCTGCTTGTTTTATTGCAAACTTTCACAGTCAGCAATGTGTTTTGCAATACCTTGTTGTATCTTTCATGCGGGACATACTGTAGGATGATGGGCTCCATAGTGAGGACATTGGCAAACTGCACCTCAGGGATGTAGAGTGCACACACAACGTGGGCCCAGCCTGATGGAGAGATTGACAGTGTATCAGTAAAGGTACTTATGAAAAAATTGGAAATCTGTAGTTTCTTTACTATTTCAGATGAGTGGACGGTCCTGTCACTCATTGTATGGACAAAGAAACAGGTGAGCGAGACGGACGGAGAACAAGGTTTACCTCCGCTGTCGGTCCTCTTGAGAGCCCCATCTTTGTGGGGGCACAGCTCGCACCTCTGGGGCAGGACAGGAGAAAGCAGAGATAGTTATGAGTGACATTAATCGTAATGAGGGAGGCATGAATGGATATATGTGTTGTGTCATGTTGTGTGTTGGCACACTCACCACACGCACCGCCCTCTCCTGTGACTCACACTTCCGACAGAACCAGGGACCTGTGGGCACCTGAACAATGCCATAGCATGCTGGGAACACGAACACACACACACACACACACACACACACACACAGAAAAGGTTACTGAAATGGTTTCTTGCCAAATGGTCATCTGCACTTTCCATCACATGTCTGTGACATCTGAATCTTCATCATTCTGTAAACTAATGCATTTTACACATATTTCTCATACTGTGAGTAATGCTAAATGTTGCTGTCATTGCTTGGTCAGTTAATCCTTAAAACATCTGAACCTATTTCAGACTTTAGTGACTAAAACTCTGAAACTGAGGTAGTTCTGCTGTGAGCCTCTATCACATTTTTAACTGCACTTTTAGAAACCAAATCATATTTAAGGACTGCACCCTGCACATGAGAGCACAGTGAAGTCAGCTGCACCAGCTTCCTAGAGGCTCCAGTCAGGGCACAGATTTAGAGAAGCCCTCTAGACCTCTGAGTTTACTGCTTCCCTGTCTTGTTCCGCTAAGGTGACAAAGCAAGTGGACACAGGGTGACGGTGTCCAAACAGGCGGGCAAGTATGTCGTAAACCAGACCGGACCGGACACAAACACACACACACCAGAAGTGCCATCAAGGCGCCATCCAGGCGCGGTGTCAGAGCGCTTGGCCCTGTACATTGAATCATGTGTGCTGAGAGGCAACAACAAACAGCACGCCTACATACCCCTCCCACACACGGCAGGACACACAAACACGCACGTAGACAGCAGCAGACCTACGTAAAGACCTGCCGACCTACCACCACCTCTGGCCGCAGCTGCCCGGTAATTAGACGCTAACAGCGGCTAACGTTACCTTGGTGAACGGCGACGCTACAGCCGTGTCCATCACAGTAAACCAGCGGATTCTCAGCCCAGCCCCGCTCGTCAGAACACACGCAGCAACCTCCGACCATTTCCCGCATGCTGCTCCCATATGAAGAAATGTATTTCCCCTCCTGGCAACGGCTCAGACCTCGCCCAGGCCCGTCAAGTGGTCGTCCCGCACTTTAATGCCGCACAGGGCATAGTCGTGGGGCGCAATTTTAGCGCAGCGAAGAGGCGAAATCTCGGCGTGGGGTTTGTAGTGCTGCTGCTACGTTTTTCCGTGATGTCCTCCCCGTCCCCATAGAACCGATGCAGTGCGCATGCTCAGACCTGCTCCTCTGGGTCGGAATAAAAGTCACAGCAAAGGTACCAAGTTGTTATTTTTAACGTGAATCGCATTTTCACGGGATGTTTTCAGACTTCAACATTGAATTTTAAATGCATATTAACGCGAGAAAACTGCCCATTCACGGTCCTCTTCTTTTAAACTGTTTTATAGATTAGATTAGTTAAACGTGGATCAGTGCGTGAAAACCGCTGTGCGCACTCTATTAATTTTGTTTTACCAGCGCCATCTTCGGGATTTATACAAAATTACAAGGCAATAATTACAAGATGTTTCACCATCCTGTGTCCTGCCCTGAAATGAAAAACATCCACTTAGTGTTGCCATTATCATTTCATTTTTATCCGATTGTGATTTGTCACATTTGGTGTAGGATCCATGGCTCACGTTTTATTTGATTTCTTGGTTCTTTGGTGTTCAGTGTGTGTTCCAGGGGAAATTTATAGCATGGATGGATGAATGAACTTGACTCCTATAATTCAGTCAACAGATGTCACCAGAAGCCTCTTACTTTGACTGAACTTGCGTCATTGTTGCTTTATGACTCCTGTGTCGACAGGCTGAGTAATCTCTGCCTGATGGGCTGGTTTTAATACTACAGACACACGGTTTGGGCATTAGGAGGGCTTTCTTCATGCAAATTCCATTGCTGTTTCCCAGATGTTCTTTTCTGTTAAGATGTTATGTGTCAGAAAATACCCTTACGGGTCCTAAATCGATTTTTTCCACCTACATTTACCACAAACGTCCCTGAATTAAATTCTAGTGTTAAACTTCTGAGTACAAACATGGGGTAGTCTCACTCAACTAACTACTCAGAAAACAAATACTGTGAAACCAACCTCTTATAATTGCAAAAAAAGAGAAGCAGCATGGTTGTACTTTTGAAATGGATGACTAGGCTTTTTAATCTGACATATGGACATGAAGCTGTAATGACAGTTTGTCTCACAAGTGTCACTTCTCTTCAGACCCAAAGAAAGAAAAGGGAACTGGCACTGATGGCGAGGACAGATAACGCAGTGACAGCTGGATGAGGCTAAACACCCCGTTCTGGTCTGAAGGCAGCAAGGCGTGACCAAGTCCCTACGCTGACATGTGAATAAGTGCATCCATGCACACAGCCCCATGTACTGACATAATACTTCTCACAACTCATGTGTTCACCGATACTTTCATAACTGACTAGGCTGTGCGTAAAGGTTTGTCATATTTAAAATATCAAAAACTCCTGCAAACCCTCAGTTTTTACCAATATGTTGCCTCCACACAGATAAATTCCCATACTTGTTACTGGCAGTGCATTAGTATTCAGTCTGTGGGTGAGGTGAGAGCTAAGTAGGATGGGTTAAATTGTTTAAATTGAAATCATTTTTGCACACTCTGTGTGAGCTTGCTTCCACTTAATAACGATATAAAGCTATTTTTCATTTTGCCTGAGTACCACTAGAAACATCAGTGCATGGCACAGTGCATCCTAGAGACCACCTTGAGACCAACACAAGATGATGAATTTACTGTATTGCAGTACCACACTTCTCCCAGCAGATGGATGACAGTGTGAAGGCGGATCCACTAGCATACACTTCCTGAGCATATGGGGGAAAACAATGAGCTCTAAATCCCATGATGAAATTTGGAGATCCCATAACAAATATGTGTCATTTGACATTTCTTCCTCCTTTGATCATTTTAAAAGAACACTAAATTTAATAAACTGCAGTGGAATAGAAGCTCATCATTTTTGTTGCTGATTTAATGTAACTCAGCTGCTTTAACCTGCTGTCACACAGCAGGACTTCGTATTTGCTTTAGATCTAACTTGACTTGACTTGATTTATCTTGCCATTGCCTCTGCCCTATATATACATATATATATATATATATATATATATATATACACACACACACGTATATACACACACATATAGTATATATGTGTGTGTATTCCTCTAGTGAGACAAAAACCGGTCTGCAAAACTGAATAATTTCTAATGTGTGGGAGCACTAAATGAGTATAATAATTCAGGAGTGAGAAACCAACACATAGTGCAGAGCGAAGTAATGTCCTTTGAAGCCGTGAACTGCACTTCTCTCAAAACCACAGCCTAAAAAGCGACACGTGACCTTCTAGATAATAGGATTTTTTTTTCTACTGTGTTGAATTGGCAAGTGTTTGACACTTCTCTCAACGAAGTGCAGGTCTATGTGTGATGAAGGAAAAAAGGTTCTTTTATTTTTACACCTTTACATATCACATTAAAAAAAACAACAGCAGACAGAATAAATGTACTAATTTTAGCTGCTTTGTTGAACAATTAAATGAATATATGGCACAGTGCTTTGATATAAACAGCAGCTGAAACATGATCATTAAGTACAAATGTATATATGAAAAGGAAGTAGAATTACTCCCACATAAACATTTTACAGGCCATCTTTTCAGATGAGTACAGTATGACTAAGAACACTGACACCCGTCACACTTCTATAACGTCTCTCAATCTCCCTCTCTTACACACATACACATACATAGACACTCAAATACACACAGAGAGAGCGAGAGATAGCTGCTACTTCATGCTTTCATTTCTGATACTACCAGCTACTTATATGAGTAAATCTGTGTGTGTTTTTATACATATGTCTGAGCATATGTGTGTGTAAGCATGAACGTCAGCATGAATGAAAGCTACTTCAATTCTAGGCGGTGCTCCCCACGGGCGATGTGGGAAGAGAACTCGTAGCGGTCCCGACTGCGGTGGCCGCACACGTTGCACTCAAGTGGGTCGCGAAAGCCATGGCATCCCATGTGGATGGTGAACATGACATAGTCCAGGAAAATCACCCTGCAGTGGCTACAGGGGTACACTGCTCCAGGCAGCACACCAGCCTCCCCATCAGCCCGTACCACTCGCAAAGCCTCCAGTGGCGACAAAGGGATGGGCTGCGCATGTGGGTGAGGCATACCATTTTGGTGACTCAGCCCCCCCAGCAGGTGCCCTAAACTGTACATGACAGGCTGGGACATCTGGGAGCTGTCAGTGTGGAATGAATCCATGCTAAGTGGTGGCTGGGTGCTGTGATGGAGGCCCAGGAGCGGCATTCCTATCTTGTGCCCATTGGTGAGGCCCATAGGGCTGATGTCATTGCGGCTTAATGGGATGGGATAGGGCCTGTGGGAGTGTGCTGGGTCACTGTCTGGGCCTGTGAGGACCGGTTGTTGCTGGTGATGGCTTTCAGAGCCCGGGGATCCAGGTGGAGGATCTTTGACATCAGTTCGGTGGGCCAGTTCCCTGTTAAAGCTCAGGTCGAGGCAGACGCCGTTGTCACCTAGGCCAGTAACATGAGAAAGAAGACCACTCAAAATTCACCAGCAAGAGGTTTCACCTCATCCAATAGCATGACCAGCGAAATAGCACAGGCAGCAAGCAGCACTTAAAGCAATTATTGTGTACAGATGGTAAAATATAATAGGGATCCTCACGTTGTTGTTGCTTTAAAGCATCAGAGCATCCTCAACCAGCAGTTGAGCTTGGAGGCATGAGAGGACAGAGGGCTGAGAGGAAGCAGACAGCGCAGACGAAGGTCTCTAGTGCAGGTGCACCACAGAAGTATAGTCAGAGAAGCACCTGCTCACGTTTCTCGTCTCCTGCCTGTTCTCTCTCTCTGTGTGTGGTTGCAGACATTACTTCTCTTTTCCCCCTGTGGTTGTCATATTGAAAGATCTCACTTCATTTGTCAACCTGATAGAGAAACGTAGGAGGGTTTTTTTTGCTAATACACCCTTGTTTTGCGAGCAGCTTGAGGCTTGATTGCGAAACTACCACCCAATGTTAGTTGGGCTTAACCAGAAAGGTGAGAGCCAGCTATTGAAAATCGTTGTATATGTGTGTGCGTACGCCCATAAAGTTTGGGAAATCGCTGTGCCAAGTCAGCCATTTACTGAAACTGGTATTCACTGTGGCCAATTATCTGAGTTCCAATCAAAACATACAAACTAACTGAGAAGTTTCAAGTGCATGTTTCTCTTTTTTTATGTTTCCTTTTATTTAGCCATGCATTATCACCAGTACCACCTATAACATACTTCTTGCAAAGAATTTAGGGCAGTGGAGACCACTCTGTGGTGTGTGCAGGTATGAGGCAGATATTTTGCCCTCAATTCCTGTCTGGCAGGAGATGGAGCCCAGCAAAAACAAACAGACAGACAGACAGACAGACAGACAAGTAGCTCAGACAGACAGCTTGACATACTGTAAAACATGAATTCTGCTTTCTAAAGTATAAATGCCCAGGAAAAAAAAACAAGTGATATATGTACTTCAAAAAGACCACAGCATTCCGCAGTTGTAAGTTACAAGTTACAAATGGCCAGTAGCAATTAAACAGACCAGAGAGAAAAAGCAGACATTCATAAGGTGTTTGATTAAATCTAAATTCATTCTGTAAGCTGATATAAAATTAATCAATTTGTTTCTACTCAGTCTCTGTCTATGAGTGTGGAGGCTCTTACCGGTGAACTTCTGTGGCATTGAACTCTTCCGTTTGGCAACATTGCTGGCGAGTCTGTCAAGCAGCAGAGCACGCTCAGTGCCCATTTGAGTCCTGGATGTGTGGCTGTCCTCTGCTTGACAACAAAAGAGTCAGAATGCAAGTGGAAAAAGGAAATGAAGACCTCTTCGCGATCAAGCAGTATCATCAGTAAAGCAGTGCACAAAGCGGCAACTGTCCACCTGTCAAAATTACAATGTGACGTAAAAGATTCCAGCTGCTTCAAGCAGAGGGAGGATCCAACAACTAATTTGAGGTCAGAAGATCCTTTGACCTCACTTTCTGGTGTTTTTTACTTCACCAGTGCAGGAGAGTAGACCACAGGATGAGGATGTACTTCCTCACCACTATGGCACTATCAGGCATAAACTTACGACATTTGGTGACCACAGAAGCAGAGCATTGTCTATGTGTTGCAGTTGTGCAACTGCCCTGTCAATGTGTGAAGGCTTTTTATGGGGGAGAGTAGACATAAGGGGTGTATTTTTGTCTATGCGTATGTTGGCTGGCTCGGCTGAAGCATTTGCTCTACATATTTGGCTTCCCCTTTGCAGCTATAGGCATGAGAAGCGGTCTTCATTAGCTCTGTTCAACCACACCACAACAGCCATAACCTATTTAGCTGTAATGATGGGGTAACAGCCATAAGGTAATGAGGCTATAAAAACAGGATCTATTAGCAATAACAGCTGTAACTGTGCACCTGCTATGTACAAATGTGTTTATGGAGACTGTGCATTAACAGCTATGTGCATATGTGAGTCTTTTTGTGTTCTACAAGGACATGTTGGAATTTTGAAGATGCTTTTGTGTCACTTGTAAACAAGTGGCAATAAGATAAGGTTGTGTGTGCTCACCTCTCTCAGTGGGACCTTTGCTCTGAATGTACACATGGCACCTCTCTCTGTGCTCTTCGAGAGAGCTTCGCTGCTTGTAGCTGCGACTGCAGTGGTTGCACTTGAAGGGCTTCTCTACTGTGAGCAAGAGTTTCAGTTAATCACAAACACATGAAACATCAACAACATCTAAATGGTGCAGCGAGTATTATTTCCTTAAGTACATGGTTTCATACAAAACTGATGATGTGCACATTAGAGACTTTGCAGCGAGTCTGCAGATAAAAAACACGTGAACTGAAAGTGAATGAGTAAGTTTCCAGAGGTGAATGAGTAAGATGTCATATGTAATGTGTAACCGTATAAAAAGTATGAGTGTTACTGGAAAAGATATGTTGGTTCAGCAGACTTCATATGTTCAGATTCAAAAGGAGTGGGAAACCAACTTGAAGGAGCAAGAAACCAGCCAACATGATACTGTACACAGGTGCATACAGTATCAGTACCCATAAGCCTCACATGTGAGTGAATGAGTATGTGTATGTGGCTGGCTGGTACCAGAATGGGTGCGCAGGTGCCCGCTCAGAGCGTCACGTCGACGGCAGGCGTAGCTGCACATGGGGCATTTGAAAGGCTTCTCCCCGGAGTGCAGTTTGATGTGGCGAAGCAGGTTTCCCTTCTGGGTGAAGGAGGCCCCACACTGAGAGCAGTGGAATGGCCTCTCGCCTGAGTGAGAAAAAAACACACTGATTAAAACAATCCGGCACATTTCACATTTTAACCTGACATTTGATTTTGCATTTTCATTTCACACTAAAGTTGGATCATTATAAATGATATGTTGTTGCATATTGACTATGCATATTTCTTTGACTGTCCATTACTCTTGATCAACACACAAATATTGTGTTCACAGCTTCATAAGTGCAAAATTTTTGATAGTTTATAATTTACTTTAGTTATCATGTTCCTAGTATTGTAGTGAATTGCAAAAAACACTGAATCATTCACCATCTTTAAAAAGGGAACAAGGCAACATCCACTTTGATTGTCAGAAACCTAGAAACAATGTTCTCACGATCTAAACCACACAGATGGTATACACTTGAATTCTCATGTCAACTACACATGCCTGCGACTTTTATATTGTACCATTCAGCTCTAATCACCAGTAAGACAAATTTGCAATGAAAATATACCTAAAACTAAAGCTTGTTAAATTGAATTCAACACAACCAAGTCAGATGACCTAGTAATGGAGTCACATTATGTAAATGATCATGGTTTGTGTAGCAAGTATAGTAACCTCAATATCTTCATTTCATAAACTCTGCTTTGTTTCATTATTAGTCACAGAGCGATGGAAGGAATGACAGAGACTGAGATAGTACTCATCATATGCCAAATGTCCCTTATTTTCAGTGCAGAACTTGTGACTGTAATTCTTAAACTTTGTTTTATGTTAATAGATAATATGTGGAAGTGTGGTCTACAACCCTACATTCCTTACCACATGTGGACAGACAGCAGGATGACCATGTGAGAAAATGTGTATTTCATGTGTACAGAATAAGCAATTCCCATAATTTTACTGTTATTAGTTATTACAGGAATTGCAAGCAACATAATGACTGTAGAAATATTATGCTGTTTTGATCTGTTACTGCAATCAGAATGTACTGAATGTGCACTATATGTGAACAACAATAGAGGATATTTCACAACCTCTCAATGTTGCTGTAGCATTGGTTAGAACATCTGCATATGCAGAACATGTGCATTCTTAATCATAGTCACTCGATCAAACATCTTGACCTAGTCAATACAAAGTGTCAGCTCCCAGTGCTATCAGTGTGATGATTGCACAACTGTTGTATTTGAGGTCAGGTGTTTGGGCTGTGTTCCAATGCTTACCCGTGTGGCTGCGTTTGTGCACCAGCAGTACGTTGATGCTGACGCAGGACAGGCCACAGATGTCACAGTTGAGCTTGCCTGACGAAGCAATGCGAGGGGCCACGGCTCCAGACATGTATGTACCTTCTGCAGTCGCTGCCGCTGCATGGTTCTCTGATAGAGCTTCACTGTTGTAACGCGAGTAGTCTGCCAGTGACAGGTCCTGCGGCTCGTTTAGGGTATCTCCATCTTCATCTCCCTCCCCATCCCTCTCCTCCTCCTCATCCTCCTCTGTCCTCTCCTCATCAAATCCTTCCTCCATCCCATCCTCACTGGCCCCCTCTGTTTCCTCTTTCATCACAATTTCTCTTTCTTTTTCAACCTTGAGATACTGCTCCTTATCTTCCACCTCCTCTGTCTCAGTCTTTATCACACCTAACCAGGGAGGAAGCAAAGAAGAAGCGAAGAATGTATTTGGAGTAACACATGATGCGCACACACATAAAGTAACTGAAACGTTATAAAAAGCACTGATTTACTGAGACATGACCTATGTAGTTATGTATGGCACATATACAGCAGCTGATGATATCCTTTCATATAAGGCACTAAATAATGTTGAGGAGATGTAGCCCTAACCAGAACGTGAAACGCTGTCACTTAACTTCTACATTTTTATTTATAGTTGATAGTTTGATATTAGTACTAGTACATCTCCAAATTGTGGGAAGCTTAATTTAGGCCGATGCACAGTGTCATAAAGAGATTCAGAAGATGTGTACTCGAGATAAGGGGAAAGCATTTCCTCTGAATACACAGAAACTAGAACCAGGGCAGGAGAGAGAGATACCAAGCGTCTCAGATAGACAACACGAATTCCTCGTCTGCTTTTAAACAGAGTTTTCAGATTGACTGTTAATTGCCTTTCTCACTGAGGCTGAAAAACATCCAAAATATGTTAATCTGCACCAAACATTCCTCCTAATGCCCTCCATCAGTCAACAGAGCTCTCATTCTACTTCATTTCTATGGCATGCAAGATTTTTTTCTGCACCATTCAGCCCTTGTATGTAGATTTCTCTACACTACCATCATCATGCCACCATCTGTTGGCATGCAGGGTCTGGACACCTGGTTTGCAGGACCTCTCACCTAGCCTCTTGTAAGTGTCAACCAACCCCCAGCATATTCAGTTCCATCCAGAAACCACACTGTGGTCTTGGCGGTGACTGGTGATGAGCTCAAGAGCAGCGCCTTGTATTGTGGAAAGCGCTCAGAGGTGCTATGGAAACTTTGCACACACAGAGATCCGAGAGGCCTGATATAGAGTCCAGGGTCTCACAGCAGTGAACCGCAGGCTTTGCATCAGACGCAGAGCAGGGCTTTAGGAAGTGCACCCAGTAGGGTAGATGGGTGGCAGTCAGAAATAAATAGGAACACTGTCTGTAACACTATGTTCTTTTTTTAAGTGACGAAGGCCACAAAACTGAGTGAAAACATTTCCACACAAAATGTGCAAAAGAAGGTGGTCACCCTAGAAATGTACAATCTTCTTGGTTGATGTGGGGCTAGTGTGATTTCTATCTCTGAAGAAATTCCATTTATATCTGAAAATATTAACATATCTCATTATATAATCAATATATATGTTTTATCATACAGCAAACGACACTGCAGCGCGTTGGCTAGGACATTACAGTTCCAATCCCATCCAAATAGTGACAAACGCAAATCAAACTAAACGTATTTAACGTCATATTTAATAGGTGATCATATCTCAATTCCATTAGGGAAAAACATTTGCATGCAGTCTTTTTCTTCATTGTCATGTTTAATTTTAGTGAAAGAATAAATAAAATCCTCTTCCACCATGTGGGTGTGAGAAAATTCTACTGTACTTCAGTATACAAAAACTTTACAGTCCTTCAGACAAGCACAGAAAGGCACAGTGACCCCTCAAAAAATGAGAACTTTAGCTTAGTTCCTTTGCTAGAGTTGATTTTTTCCCAATAGCCAATGTTTTGTAGCATCACATCTTTGTCTGTGATAGTTTTTTATGTCTCTGGACTATGTTTGAGCACAATGGCTAAAATGCAAAGCATATTGGAAAGATGTCAAAAATGTATGTAAGCGTGTGTGTATGTTAGCGGGTACACGTACGTGGATCTGTCACATTTTCAGCACACTGCATTCCATTTTCACTGAATGAATTATCCTCCCTCTGTTCTTCTTCCACTCGTGACTTCACATCTGCAGCATCACTGCAAACAACTGTGACACATTGTACATGTGTAAATAGTGTGTTTTAGTTTTAGTTTTATTAAGAAAACTTCAGCTCAGTACACTACAGTTCTCTCTTAGAATTACGAAACATTAAAATCCCTATTAGGAATACTTCTTCAACTTGCTGTTGATGAGACACTGACATCTCGGTCTCTGAGTACGCTGTTATCAACTGCAGCCTGCACAAATCCCTCCACATATATGCCTTCAGCTTTCAATACTCTAAGTGCTCAGGCAGGATGGGTAGCAACTGTGGAGAAATGTGTACAGGTTGATAACACACACAAAAGTGAAGGAATCATGTACTCACCCATCCCGTCTCCTTGTGGGGTGGTAAATTCAGGATGTTTGTCTGTGTCCATGATGAAAAAAAGTTCTATGGAGAGAATTACAGTGTTAAGTAAATGAAAGATAGTTTGACACATAAAAAAGTCTAACCAGGCCAAGGCATATTGCTTCTTAAAGAGCCCTATCAAAATCTGGTCTACCACAATGCGTTTAAGAAGCTTAGCATTTGAACACAGTTGAAAAGGCAGATTTGGTGCATATGTTCATGATGTGACATTTTGTTTAACACATTGAGACTAATATAACTTTTGTAATGTTCTTGAAAACCCCTGTTGCTATTATTACAACGCATGTGAAAAAATAGAAGCAGCACTGTTCCTGTTGTTTGGACAGAATAAAAATAAATAGATAAATAAATAAATAAATACATCACTCTTAAAATGTACATATCTCTATTATGTATATATTTCTATCTATATATACGTAAAGGATAAATAAAAACCCACGGTTGGTTGCTCGACCCTGTCACTACATTTAGCCTTATGAGAAAGAGATGATGTTCACTGCACATGCATTTCCTGCCGCGTCTGTACATAGGAGCAAGTGTAACAGAGCTTTCCACACTAACAGCCAGTGAGGCTCCAATTCTTGTAGCCGCAGTTTGAAAATGAATTGGGAATTAAAATATAGTTGTGCACTTTTATAAGCTGCTTTAGATGCCTTCTATCAGTTTATCAAAGAATTGATAACATTTTCCATAAAATGAACACTTTAAAAATGTATGTTGCAGTTGTAACTGTAACAAAAATGAAAAGCTGTATAGTTACATAGAAGTCTTTATCATTTAGAGAGCTGTAACTATGTTAAAATTCCATTCAGTGATGACAGAAAACAGCAATAACATCCCTTTTCACATGTTCAAAATGAGATTGAGAAGTATATGTCTACATGTTATAGTTAATTCCAAGGTGTTTTATTGTCTCATGTTTTGTAGAAGTATGTTTGAGTAATGATAAAATGGTCTCACCTGCTTTTTGCTCAGCACCTGAAGGACAACTGATCTTGCAGTAGGAGATTTCCCACTCCGCAGCTGGACTTTCTCTGAATATGGAATATACGCAGCTTCACTACGGTAAATTTTGGAGAGATCCCTTAAAGGAACAGGAACTCTTCTTGAACAAGGTGGAGCAACGAAGACAAAACCATGTCCATACCGAAGACTATTTCAGTTTACTCCATGCTGATTTCATGACAGTAACATAAACATTCTTTTACTAAACCTTAACATGTGGAGTCTATGACACTACATGTTTAAAAGTGAAACAAAGACCTGATCATGGTTATATCTGCTCAGGCGGTCCACATGGTTTGTGACTCGTTTTTTCCAAAGATGCTATTACTCCATCTTGTGGCTAAACTATGAAGCTAAGTTTCATTCCAACTTCAGTCTCCCAAGTTAATAAAATAACTGTTCAACATTTAAAAATCCCTTAAGCACTTGGTGACAACAGCTGTCTTTATTGGATAAAAGCATCTGCCAAATACATCTAATATACAATATTTCAACTATCACTACATTTATACCTTAAACTTTGGTCATTTATTTTAACAGACATTTAATTGATATGGTCAGAAATTCACTACAAAAGCATCCAAAAACAGCAAAATAATATCACACTAACCAAGTAATTGAATACTGGATACTGGGCCACCCAGGTGGCCTGTGGGTTAAAATCTGCTTTGAAATAATGGTCGGGTGACCACGTGAACACTGGGACAGGTTTTACTTGCAGTCATCATTCTTCCTGTTCATACCGACTGTGAAGAGATTTGCATTTCTGATGTCACTCTATTACAGTTTAACAAGTGAACAGTATCCAGGGGAACACAAAAGGGTAAGATTGTACTCAAAAGAAATTTGAAGAACATGTTTTTATCCCCCATTACTTCTACTGGAAGCACACTGGAAGGTGATCTTTTCATAGCCAGTGTGAGCCCAAGAATGATGATGATTAAAACAAGCAATACCTGTTTTAATGTTCATATGGTGCACTTGAAAAATGGAACCCTATCCTATAAAGTGCTAACTATGAACCACAACGCCCCTGTTTCACATCTGACTAGAGACTATTCTTAAATCCCCTGCTTCATTTCCCTATAATCTCTCCAGCTATTTAACACAAGCTTCAATGCCCCCAAAAATATTTTTAGGTGATGACACATTCATACACATCCCCCCTAGTTCTGTTTCTCACCAACACTTTACAAGTGACAAAGACTTTACAACACAAATACGCTCATTCAGATCAGGCAATATTGACAAAACAGCATTGCCGACCACTGATAATTGCTAAGTAACTAGCCTCTATCACAGAACCCCTCCCAGTCGAGCAACAAAATGACACATAATAAAGCTGCTGGCTCTCATGCAAGTTTGAGGTCAAGTAAGCAGCTCCACTAACTATCAACAGCTTTCGTGCACTGTGTTTAAATTAGCCAGATGTAGATTTTATTTCAAAATGTGGTTGAATAAAAATAAGTTTAGGTTTGTTGTTGTTTTGTGGAAAAGACCTGAATCCATTTGTTTGGAGTGCTGTGGTGAGGATGGGTTTTGTCAACAAATACCAAGAACTCCTATAGTAACTCTACAGATTTCTGATAATTTACCATGTGGAGATGGGTGAAGACTCTGGGTCCCAAATAACACACACTGTAGCACCCACCTGAGTGGTGCACGGACTTGTAAGACTTGGCAGCTGCCCATGGCCCGCCTATGGCAACCAACCACCAGCCTGAAGAAAAAAGCCAGAAGAAAGCACATTCACAAAGGCATTACAATACATGCTGGGTTTCCATGGCAAAATAGAAGCAAAGAAAAACAGGAAAAAGAGACTTCAACCAATAAAAGCCATGATTCAAAACCTTAAAGGCTGGGTGGAGGGCTTGTCTGCACAAACTGCAAAGTAACACGCTGATTAACAGAGTTTTTCCTGATCAGAAACACACATGTTTAATAAACTGTCCTGGCTTGTGCTGTTGTTAAAAGGTATCCAGCGATTCCACTGGTGGGAGGCTTTATTAGTACTGGTGGGGGAAGGGTGGTGGGTGGGTGGGTGGGAGGGTTAGACTGTCCATTTGCCTTTTATAGCTGCCCCCTCCAGTTAGTAGCAAGAGAGAGAAAAAGAGAAACAGAGATCTGGGGACCAACATAATGAGGGGCTGGTTTGGTGGTGGTGGGGGGTGACTAGACTAGGCACACTGACTGAACACTGGTCAATACACATGAATACAAACACACACACACACAAACACACACATAGACACACACTGAGACCTTATTGAGGCAGCAAGCATGAGGTTGTTTTGTTGCTTGAACAATGTTTTGGCCCCAGAGGCACACATGTGTGCGTTGGCTACTTGGGGTTAATTTAAGTGGAACGGCAGTGGTGTGTTTTCTGTTTCTTACTGGTTAATGGACCAAAATGTTTTAGCAAGTCCCTTTATTAAATGCAAATCAACATATGCAAGTGGCTGAACATGAAGTAGGTTGGACATGACTGACGATAATAATAATGGTTGGCTGGGGGAGAAAACTAAGCGTACTCTGTGTTTGAACAAGTGAGAGGGCGATTCAGTTGTTTTTTTTCTCTCGGTGCACTCAGGACTGAGAAAGGACAAGTGAGGGAGAGTGTATATAAGCTTGTCTGTCTGAGTAGGAGAGCGCTAGAGAGACAGAGGGAGAGAGCTTTAGCCTAGCTTTTCTCTGCTGTGCCTTTCAGCTCCTCTCTCACTGTAGAGGCGTGTCCATGGACAAGTATAAAGTCCACGGAGAGCCACTCATGTTGAGCCATTCTCAGGAGCAAGTCCTTTGCACTGCACACAAGCAAGAGGAGGAAACTGCAGCTGTTACTTAAAACACTGCTTTTTAATTACCTGCTTTGGATTTGGACACTTTTAGACCTGATTTTTTTTTTTTTATTCTTTCAGCAGAGGTTGGGCAAGCATCTGGATTTAAACTCGGAGGGAGAGCAAGACTCACCTGAACACACTGGTGGATATCCTTCCTTTAACTGTTCAATCCAACATAGCAAAAAATAGTTCTTAGCTGAGCAGATCAAGAGCAGGCTCCAATTTCTGCATTGTGAAACTGAATCAGAGGAACGATAATACAGCAGAGGTATTGTGTCCCTTCACTTGAAACACTAATCAGCTGAAAATAACAAAGATCATCCTGGACTAATCCATCATCTCAAACCTCTGTTGTCTGTTGAAGTAGAAAGTGATAAAAAGGCACACAACACTCAGAGAGGAGAGGAAAGCTAAGGAGACCATAGACAAGGGCAAAGGATTGCGTGCAGGTGCTGGAGCTGCCATGGTACGCGGAGGTGGTGTAGCTCCATCCTGCTGGGGCCTGTGGGTGTTTGGTGCCCTGTCACTGGTGGCGCTGTGCTTGTCAGACCAGGCCATTCGCTGCCCAGTGTGCTCAGAGGAGAGGCTGGCAAGCTGCCGTCTGCCAGAGGGCTGTGAGGAGACGGTGCGGGAACCTGGCTGTGGCTGCTGCCCCACCTGTGCCCTGCCTAAAGGGGCACACTGCGGTGTCTACTCGCCCCGATGTGGTACAGGCCTCCGCTGCTACCCGCCGCGTGGTGTGGAGAGGCCATTGCATTCACTGATGCATGGCCAGGGGGTGTGCACCGATGAAAGAGAGGTGGAGGAGAACTCAGGTGAGAGAAAATGGGTCAGAGTCTGTGTGAAAACTGATGATGAATACACTTTCCATTGAGCATGTCGTCTTTTTTTTGTCACTGTCAGTTACAAAAATGTTCAAATCAACAGCACAGTCACACCACATCTGATAAATTACACTACATTTCATATGTCTGCCAATGTCTATGTCAAGATGCTCTTATTGTTTGAAGCATGTTCCGTAGCAACTCTCAGCAACATCTGATCACTCTGTCCAAAATTGGACTGCTATCTCTCCGTCCCTCTTGCTGTGTGGACTCCCAGCTGGGCAGACCAGAATATTTTTAGTCTCCACTGCCTGGGCTTTACCTGAGCAGAGCCAGAGTTAGGGGGATGTGATATTGTGCTGGTTGTGTGCCCTAATCTCATCTAAGCACCGAACCAGTGTGCACACACACAAGCTCCACATGCATGGCCTGATAGGAGAATGCGTACGGTCCCTCTGTTGTCTTGTGGCCGGTTGTTGTGAAAGGGGCACTGCTTTAAGACGCAGAGCAGTTTTCAGAGAGGAGAGCGGAGAGGAGGTGTAGTGGTAGCTGGGGGTGGGCGTATGTGCATGTAAGTGTGTGTCAGGAGCTCATACCATAGGTGTGTACTGCCTTTATTGTATGTTTCTGTTGCATGTGTCTGCACTCTGTATGACCATGTGGCGTGCAAGTTAGGCCACATGTGTTTTGGTGAAGGATTCATGCATTTGGTTAATGCAGTTAATACAAAATTTTGCTTTCCCAGCATTCAGGTGGTTGTGTAATTACCTCATCTTGTCCGTTGTTAAACTGAGATCAGAGCAGGTAGTCCCGTAGTGCAGGCAGTAAAATGCATTGTGGTGGTGGCAATGTGCGTGTCTGTGTGCACCCTGGTGAATATGTGTGTGTTTTTGTAATGGGAGGAGGTAATAAAAGCTGCTGTATGAAATGACTGTAATGGAGTGTGGCCAGTCTGGGGCTATTAGAGCTTTCTGCAATCAGTAATTCACTTGATGCTCTTTCATGGATGCCCTGATTTCTCCTCCTCCTCCTCCTGCTGCAGATGTCTAACTCTTCTGCTGTCAATGTCTCTATCACTCTTCTGGCGCAGCTTCTTACTCTCCACTTTGAAGTTGCATTCCTCTTGAAATGAAGAAAGTCTGTTCCCACTTTGACACAGTGGGATATCTTGTATTGGATGTCTTATCTGCATATGCAGTTCCAGTTCACCTCTTTGACGTTGACTTCTTTCTACTGATGAAACAGTCTCTACTGTTTGTCTTTCTTTGCTTTCTACACAGGGAGTGGTGTTGTTTTAATGCATTTATACTGGATTACACAATTGTTATAATGTGTAGCAGACAAGTTCTTTCATTTGTTCCATGTTGTCTACTAACTGGGCAGCTTCCACCGAGTCCAGGCTCCCAGACAGTTACTGGTAATGGCAGTAGATTAAATGCTAGTGCCAGAACACCAAAGATTTGGATCAAATTAGTCAATACAAAACTTGCAGGACGCTCATCATCTTCACTGCAGCATCTGTTCCCTCTGGCCCTGAGTGCAGCCCCCCTCCCAACTGTAACAAGCTTTCGAGCGCATCGCCCACCGCGTCCAGCTCCTTCATGAGCATGAGCTCATCGGCTCCGTTGCTGCCAGAGCTGAAATGAGAGCCTTCTGCTCCCTGTGCAGGGTCAGCATAGGTTAGGCCGGCACATAGCGTGACTAAATGGAATCTGAAAGAAGAGGAAAGTTGTTTAGAACATGATAAAAACTGAGGGCTGTCTCAGCTCAGCCCAGCTCTGTCCATCCACACCATTTTATCTTGGAGAATATTCCCCTTGAACATTCTTTCTGTTCTTTGATGCCGTGTTGTCCAATCAACTTTCCTGGAATTGGGTTATACTGCGCCATGGGGAATCTCAAGTCCTTTCTCTGGGGCGGCGCAGCAATAGATGGAACATTTTTCAAAGTTCATAAGTTTTGTTTTTGGTGTTCTGTAATCTGAGCACCGAGTTCTGTTTGCCTCCTCACTCCTTCTCACCCTCGAAATCTGTCATAACAAAAAAGGGAAGCTCTGCTCAATAAACCTCACTGTAAATCAATTCTTCTGGGCAGCAGCTCAGATCTGCTGTATAAGAATGTTCAATGTAAACCATGGCAGCAGAGAGGTGATCAGAAAGGCACGAGGGAGAGGCGAAGAGCAACTCCAGTCACAAGCAGATTTCCTTTGTGGTGCATTCACTGTACTTATGCATTATTAAACAAGGCGGTGCATCTCCTGAATACATGCCTTACACTGCCCCACTCCTAGCAACAGTGAACATGCTAGATAAAAATAGAAGAGGGTTTTGAAAAACCAAGAGAATTTACAATGAAACCCTGGGATAAAGGCTAATTTTGACTTCCCATTGACACTAGTGTCACAACGATTTGTGCTAACTCCGCACTGTCAATTCGTTTTTAGGCTAGTTAACAACTATGACGAAAAGGATATGCAACATATCAGACTGGCAAGAATTATGAGCTATCACTCAGTTTTGTTTGGTAAAAAACAGTGTACTTCTCTCAAAAATGTGTTAAGGCTATTCTTAAACTGAATTTCCATAGCAACAACAAGCACTATTCAGCATTGATATCAAGGTTTAAGATAGCTGTAGTGCTTCTTAATATCCCATTCTTAGAACCATCCTAATACTTAGAATAAATCATCACGCATGTGTTGGCATCAGTTTTGACATTCCTGCCGAGTCTGTCCTGGTGTCGTATTCAAATGCTTCCCACTGACATGGAAACCAAATATTATTTACAAACTGATACAGATGTCAGATATGAAAAGTCTTACACCTGCAGGGACCAAAGTAGTTACATGAATGAAGCTGTCAGTGGAGTCAGACTCTTTCCCGCTACGCTCAATTTACTGTGACACACACATATCTTTCTAAAAGCAGCATGCTAGATCTTCCTTTCTTCTATGAGCAATGAGTGTTTTGCAAGTTGTGAACTGGTTAAAGATGATGATTTTCTTCAGATGCCCCCAGTGTGTATTTGCTTTCTTTTAGGTGTACAGCCCATTTGTACAGCTGGGGCTCTTAGGCAGGAGTAAATGTGATTAGCTAATTGTTGTCCTCTCTGACATATGGACCCCTTTCAATGTTGGAGCTGAGACACACAGAAACAATCCAACATTGTCCTTACCATGAAAACAATCTGAAGAGGGCAGTGAATGCTCTAGGCTTGGGATTTCACACATTAGCCTGTTATTTCAGTTATAAAATCTGTGCAGATATGTCCTTCTCAATGCCTTGATAGCAAATGGTCTCTAAGAAGTGATCATTAATAATAATGTTTGCCTTTCCTTAGAATTAAATACGTTAATAACTAATATTCCAGGTACTAAGTTTCTTCACTCACTATTAGAAATGTTGTAGAATGGGTTTCTTCTCATTGTACTTCACTCAAAATTAAGTTACAGATGTAACTGAAAATAGTTTGACCTATTTTACTGCAGCTGCAGGTTTCCCTCTATTCATGGACATATTCAACAGTGCATCAACAAGTGATGAGCAGCTAGAATTACTCATTATGATAGAGTTTACTCATAGGTCTGTAAGCAAATAAATCTACAAGGCAAGCAATAACAGAGTCTGCCATATGGATGTCTCTGAGGTTAAAGATGACTCATAATGCCTCAGTTTATATTGTTGGCTAAGTGACATAAATTTGAATGTCTTTGAACATGTTTTTATGCAGATACAAAATGGGAGTGCTTCTTGAAAAAACTATGAATCTCAGAGACATCAAACATGGGAAAACCCTCACACAGCACATAAGTTTACAAAACATGTTTTATTTTTTATTTTGATATTTTGAGCCAAAAGATTTTTGTTAAACGATAAAGGATAATATTTATCCCAAATGATCCATCTGGAAGAGATTTTGCTCTATCCTTTAGTAATATTTTTGTCTCTGAGCCATACCTGTGTGTGTGTGTGTGTGTGTGTGTGTGTGTGTGTGTGTGTAGGTTAAAATATTATACAAAGCCAAGAGAAAAGAGCCAAATTAAAAAACTACGAGAAACCTACCATGGTGAAGTGTGATGTTGATTTCAAACCTGGCTTCAGTTTATATGAACCTTGTTTTATATTGGCATTATTGCAGCACCACATGCTTTTAAATGGAATCTTAGTTTATACTCAAAAGGTAAATCAATACTAAAGATAAACTGCTGTTGCTCTGCTCTCACAAATGCACAAACATGTTGTACTTCTGGATGTCTGTTCTGATATCAGCTTAATGGGAAGTGGACAGAGGCCTTTGGCAGTGCGACAGCAGGTTTCTTGTTTTTATTGTTGTTTCAACTTTCTATCATTTATTTGCAAATCACACTATTCCAAAATTTTCACTGGCATTTTTACAGCACATGTTGAAATGGTGGAAGTGTTGTTAGAACTGAACTCAACTCTGATGACTGACTGGTTCAGAGAAATCTTCTGCCTGGAAACCAGTGGTCTGACATTCTGGCAGCATCCAGTGTTGACAGTTTTTTGGTAGAACGCCTAGCTGTCTCTTATCAAAATGTTACCAAAACATTTTGTCAATGTAATGTATTAATTTTTCAAGAATTGAGTCACTGTCAATATAATGTTAAAAGCCACAACATTGCAGTCCACTGTAGACAAGTTATATGGACTAAAGGTTTGTTAAAATCAGGCTAATATCAATGTTTTTAAAACAAAAATATATGAAAGAATAGCGCAAAAATAACCCAGAGTTGGTTACCATTGCAATAAGAGTCAGCATAGATTAAATGCAAAAGTCAAAGGGCACAGGGTGTATAAAATCAGTAAAATTGAATTTAAAATTGCAGCCATGCTGATTGCACTGTTGTGCATTGTGTCTGAATTTTTCAAGGTCACTACCATTATTAGTATACATTAAGGAAAATCTAAAAACAATATATTTTTTAAATGATTTTTTACATAAAACATATGATATAAACAAAGATTTATGGGTAATTTAACACCAGGCTGAAAGGCAATGTTGTACAGTCCTGTCCAGTTAAAAGTATGAAGCCTGCTTCAGAAATGTATTAAACCTATAGCTATACATCTGTGCGTGCCCTGGGGTACACTTCTACATAACTGTTGCAAAATGAATAGGTAAACCACTGGAGGTCAGCAGAAATCTGATTTTAGCTAATTTTATGCTGTGCTTTTATTGATATTATTTTCATTTGCTTTTCAAAAGAATTGTGAACAAAAAATATGCTGAGTGAGCTCTTTTAAAGTTATTGTATGTTGTTACCTAGGGCAGCATGGTAGCTGAGAGGTTACAGCAAGAAGGTCCCGGGTTCGCAAGCCTTTCTGTGTGGAGTTTGCATGTTCTCCCTGTGCTTGCATGGGTTTACTACGGGTTGATTGGTGACTCTAAATTGCCCATAGGCGTGAGTGTGAGTGTGTGTGGTTGTTTGTCTCAGTGTGTCTATATGCGGACCTGTGATGGACTGGTGACCTGTCCAGGGTGTACCCCTGCCTTCCACCCAAAAGAGAGCTGGGATAGGCTCCAGCAGATCCCTGTGACTCTGGTTAAGGAATAAGCAGGTATAGATAATGGATGAATGGATGGATGT